>NC_061074.1:4759570-5057836 GCF_021917145.1 Hypomesus transpacificus
GTTACAAATACCAATGGTGAAACGTGCTTCACTTTTCTTCTTCTTCAAAAAAAAAAAACACATCTCCCTGATCTCACGCTCCCAAGCCACTAACCACTCAGCCAACCAACACACTTCATCTCATGAAGAACGTCGCACTTGCATTATCTCAACCTAGAGGTCTTATCACCAAACAAACCAGGTCTGGTGTTTCAGTACATGACACTGCTCCATGAGGGCTTGGCACCATCTCTAGTCCAAGCAGAGGGATCCAGTCCTGGGGTGAATGCTTCTGGTTTTTAGACCAAGTTACTTGGTTATATCCCTTTCTGTCTGCACTGCTGCAGTGCCAACGTTAAAAACACACTGTCCTCTTTTACCAAGCTATGCTTGTCTCAGCACAATAATGCCTACAGAATCTACAATGGCGTACGCCAAGGTAAGCTTCGAAGAAGAAAAAAAAAAACAGTTTATTAAAGACGCAGTAACCATTACTCTGCCGATGCAAAAACACGCACCAACTATACCAATAGCACAATATCTATTTGGTCTAATGTACTTAAAACATCACGTTTTATGGATCAGTAAAGTTAGGATTGCAATGGTCTTTTTGTTTCTTATAAGGGGTTTTCACAAACCTTAACTTACCACATTATAAAGCAGTAGCCTATTTTGTTTTGATGTATATAAATCATAACATTGCCAGCATAGGCAGTGGACAGATTTAAACAGAGATTTGGGTAGTAACGCCTCTAATCTGAAGATAGCAGTTTGAAAGGATTCAAGTGCTTAGAAAAGCTCAGTCAATTAGAGAGTGAGATGATCACAGTTAATGCTTGAATAAGCTCTTAAATAAATACACAAACACACACTCAGCCTATTTGTAGATCCTAGGGGCAAAACACTACTACAAAGCACAGATACAAATAATATTTCTTCATGAAAAACTCAATGAAATTACTTCTCGGATATATAAAATAACTATAATCTTCGACTTTCCCCTTCCCTTTCACTCACTCATACATAGAATGCACCAAGATCCACAAAACCATAGTCTACATGAAAGGGCAAAAGGTAATGACAGCCATGTAGTGATTTCAAAGCCCAGAAACCTGTGTGCCCTTGTGTCACCTTTGTCCTTTAGGAGTTAGTGGTTCGCAAGTAAAAACAATCAAACTTACACCCCCATTTGAACTCTTGGCACCAGGCTTGGCATCTTCTTTAACCTGAAGAGTTTGATGTGGAAAGGGATTGGAGGTCAAAACCTTGGCAGTCCAAACAGTGCACTCGATGCGTAGGATACTCACTGCACAACATGCAAACCCACACCATGCAAATAGGATGTGTGGAGATCAAAATCACAAAGACTAATATTTCTTTTTTTATCGGTCAATAGAAGGACCCTTGCCTTTGCAAGGCTATCATTGTATCCTGCTGACAGCCCTGGTCAAATAGGGTTGTAAATTATTTTTACCATTGATTTCCTATTCATCATCATTTTATTTTGGGCAACTGGAGGGGTCAACTTTCTGTGGACTAACTGTGCGTGTCTGAGTGTGTGTTTGTGGTCAAACTAAATGGCAGTCTTTCAGAGTGGAATAATGGGACATCTTGGCATAGAATTACAAGTCCATCTGACACAATATCGAGAGGCTTCTGAGGTTTTCTTCTACTGAGGTAAACCCCACTGATATTAGATCGTGCTCACTCAATAACAGTTACTTTTAGCAGTCAAAAAGGTGTCGCTGTGCAATCCGCAAACACTCGCCATTAGATGAAAAATGGCCGCTAGTTTGTAGGCGTGAGGCATGCAAGGCGTCCCAGTTTCAAAGGCACACGCAGATGTTAAGCATAACCCCACTCGGTGCAGTGTCACGTAGAATATTAAACGGGACTTTCCTTTTGCTCCCAGAAGGAAAAGCGTGATGAGAATGCCATGCTGGCTTCTCTCCTGTCATGGGCTGAGCTGGGTGAGGGGGGTGGTTCAGAGACAGGGAGAGGGGGGGGGGGGGGCTCGGGGGAAGGTGGAACAGACAGAGAAGTGCTTCACAAACGGATGGATGGGGAGACAGATGGGTGGATGAGTCGCAGAAATCGCTGGTTCTTCCTTAAAACCAGAAGAAGAGGAATGGCTGCTTGTTGATGCTGGAGAGATGAACAACTCTGAGATACAGAAAGAGGCAGAAGACATGGAGGGTCACAAGGGAGATCAGGAAAAAGGGAGAGAGACTTCAACAATGACACAAAAACCACATGTGACTTCAATTCAAAGGACTGATGGCAAACAGATCCACAACCGTCACAGATTGGATTATTAGGCGTAAATGTCATCATTGGTAACACGCCACCCACTTCACTTCCTAAAAGTATGTCACGTATGTGTTTACAACACTGTAAACAAACACATGTAATACAACATTCCACCTTCCAAGCATTGCTCTTGCGACAAGCCGATTTCTTAAGCCGTAAACGTCACTATGCCACAGCTGCTCATTGGAAGGTGAAAACAGGAGCCTTTTAGGAAGGTTTCAATATGGAGGTTTACCATGTGAGCCCCTTCTGTTATCTCCACCTGTTTCACATGGTGCCATGTCTACCCCCTGTCCAGGCCCAGGTCCAGGCCCGTCTGTCCTCTGTGAGGAACAGCCTTGCTCCCAATCCCCCCTCCAGAACACAGGCTGGGGTCAGAGTGTGTGTGTGTGTGGTGTGTGTGTGTGTGTGTGTGTGTGTGTGTGTGTGTGTGTGTGTGTGTGTGTGTGTGTGTGTGTGTGTGTGTGAGACTGCGGTTATCAGTGGAGGCTTTTTTTAGAGGAGCAATGAGGATACAAGCCAACATAGTCTGGAAGGGACAAGTTTGCAAGGGAGTGAATCTGGGCCACAGCAACACGCACACACAAACAAATAGACTTCATGTCACACCCAGACCTATAGGGGGCCATCTCTACCTGTAATCATTATGTTGGCACCCTCAAGGTAGCAAATGTAGCTGTATCTCTAATGTTGTCCTGTGTGTTGAGAACCAGAACACAACAACAGGCTGGCATATAGTACAACAGAGCAACAACTCAAGGGAAAATCTAATACCCACTAAAACTTAAGTACTGTAGCAACTGTCTATGACAAACAAGATAGGTTTACAATTTTTTTTTTAAATACAAAATCAACAGGTATTCAAATATTATACATTAATACAATTATAAGGGGACTACATTATAAAAGGGAATATAAATGACTTGGCTTACACTAATACAAAAATGTCAACAACAACTATTTTGAGCAACCCCTAGGCCGACCCCACACACACACCCTACAGCTCAGACACACACACACCCTACAGCTCTGATACACACACACCCTACAGCTCAGATACACTAACAGGCATCAGCTCAAAACCCAGAAGGGAAATCCACTAACAGATGGTGTCAACCACAGGAAATACATATCAACTTTTCGAAATTCTAAAATAAACATCAACGTGTTTTACTTTTCTTTTGAACATCATCATTACACTAGATTAAGTTAACTTCTTTAAGATGACAAAAGTTTGGCAAATGAGGAAGCAGAAAGTGAAATCCTTGTATTAAATGACAACCTGTGAGCCCATTAGACCTACATTTAAGTTAATGGACTGAAAGTAAGAAACTACTGAGCTAACTGGAAACTCAATTTTCCATCAGTTGAAAGGCTACAACAAAAAGCTTCCTTTAACACTTAGGCTATTTCAACAAGCGCCCGCAAAAGTAGTGCCAACCCAAAACAACTTATCCTTCCACGCCCTTGATTCAAATACCGACAAGTTCAGGTACATGGAAGAAAGTGGTTCAAACTAAACCTGGCTGTTAGCATACAGAAGCTAGCAAAAGTACCATGAAGTACCATGACTAGCAGGCCCCCTTGACTCAGAGTAGTCAGCACTAAAAATAGTGGCATCAGCCATGGGGCCCAGTGGAGACACACTTAGGCCATGCACTTAACTCACAGATTCCTCTAGTGAAGGCAAAAAGAAAACCAAATGACTTGAAAACTAAATTACACACTTTATCTTGTACCTGCTATCCTCTGCACAGGAGGGGGTGGTGCAATATAAGTTTGTTCCTTGTAGATCCAATACAACCTAATTGAAGTAAGTCCGAGGCGATACCAAAGCAGAGTGAGCAAATGAGCCGGTAGACTAACGTCACACACACACTTGATGTGCGTGAAGGGGGCACAAAGGAGCGCAGGATCACATTTGATAGGCTAGCTATTCCTGACAACCAACAGATAGACGAGGGCTGGGACAGCTGTCGCGATATGAGAGTCCAGGGTGGGTTAAAAATAGGGGCCCCCAGCCCCCCACCCCTAGCACTCCCACCCGCAAGAATTCAGACCAGCAGGCCAGCCAGCAGATCCTCTGCTGCTGCCTTGTCCTGTCAGCTGCTCAGGTGGAGTGTCAGTTACTGTGTGTGTGTGTGTGTGTGTATGTGTGTGTGTGTGTGTGTGTGCGCGCGAAAGCCAAAGTGTTTGTCAATGACAGTAGCAAAATTAAGGCAAGCTAAAAGTTACCTGGTTCCAGAGGTTTCTGTGAGTATTGGAGCTTGTGGAAACCTGCATCCTTTCGCGGGTGAGTCGCAACCGAGAGTGACGCGTTGAGATACAGGGGAAATGGAAAAGAGAAACAGGGGTACGATAACACTAAAACAGGAAGTTGCGAGTTCAGACCTGGTCCGTTCCTCACAGAAGAAGGCTGCGGTATGGCTGCACTGCTTTATGGGTAAACTACAGTGGCTCTGTTCAGCCTCTCTTCAATCCTCCCTTTAGATCAATGCTACATGCTGAAGGAAGGAAAAGCATGTGCTGAACTAGCTGATGCCAATCAAACCTGATGAAATCCTGATGGTAGTTCCTCTTTCTCTCTACGTAGCTCTCAAATAGAACCAACCCTTAAACACTGTATGCATTTCCTTTGAGATTAACAAAGTGAATTGAAATAACTAAAATTCAGTTCATGCCATACAACACATTACTTGTGTTGAAAGATCTTGTTCATACTATTAGGCCTCCTTTCTAATAACAAATTAATTGTAGCTACTTTGAAAGAACAGTGTGTGACATTGCATAAGCTGCTTCAACACCAACAGAACCAAATCATTCAAAGCAATTATCCTCTCACACAACAAAAACACAAGCCTGAGGCTACACATTGTTGCATCAACTGCCAACTCAAACATCACCGCTAGAGGGTGACTAGAGCTCCACCATAGCTACAAAAAACAAAATGTGCATTGTGCATTTCCCATACACAAGAGGGAGCCATAAGACTAGATTTGACTGTCCCTACTAGCACAAAGCCCTTTCTGTATTCTGTCATGTAAACAAATCGTTATCACTTTCTAGCGGATGACCAGGATATATCGGGTCAAGCACAGCATACGGACCACAGCATGTCTTCAACAAAGCAATTGTTGGATCCCATTTACAGTGAGAGCGGTTGGGTTAAGGAAAATATGCATTGTGCAGGCGAGGGTGGGGAGGGTGATTGGAGAGGGCCAGGCCAGGAGGGAGTGGCAGTGGGATAGAGGGTGGATGCAAAAGACTGCTTTAAGAACACGGAGCTCTGGAAAGGTTGTGATGTAATAGGGTGTGCATGTGTGTTTGTGTGTGTGTGTCTTACCATTCCCAAGCCATATAATTGCCATGATATCAGAATAACTACTGAGAGAATCACTGGCAGATGGTGGGCAGGCATGTCTACGATGCTCTTCAAAAATGATGCAGCTACTGCTACATGCACGCCAAGAGCATGATCCATAAAGAATGTACGGTATGAGGGTTTCACTAGAGCAGACTGAAAAACCTCAGACTCCAAATGATGGTATTCAACTAATGCTAACATCACCTGCCCAAAACCTGCTGTGTGAAAGCGACCCAACGCCAACAATCACACTTTAATAACTACCGTGTTTTCATACAGAAAGATATTGCTGTGTTAATAGGCTAATGTATGGGGCTTTATGGAATAGAATAGGTAAAAATTGGGACGGCATTCGACGCTGGTTTAGGGGAAAATTAAACCACATGGCAAGTGGAGCATGGCCAACTGTGTGCACACACACATGCACACACACAGCGGGACTGCTTCCTCTCTTTCACCGCTGCCCACCCCAGACTTGGCGAGCCAAGTTGGGGCGGAAATACCTAGAGACCCCCTCTGGACTCCATCCTTTAAGCAGTCTGGAGAGTTTGCCCCACTCACCCAAAATGTTTTCACTTTAAATGACATTTTCATTCTTTTCATTCTTTTAAGCAAACGCATTTTTACATTCGAATATAAAGTATCTGACAGACAGCTAGGCCGACTGCTGCCTCAACCTGTGTGTTTGCGGCCGTCTGTCTGTCTACATGTCGTCTTTGGACGGATTGTGCACAAACTATCTATATAAAGACCTACTGTCTACATACTTAAAGACCTTTGGTCAAGCGATACAGTCTACTTATCAACAGGCTGTCTACCAGTCAGTCTACTACCCACTCTATGTCTGTCTACCCCATAGTCTAACAGTCTGTCTAGATTAGATTATTTGTTCTTTATTGTTCACCATTTTGTTCAGGTCAGTACCATAAAAACAGACATTAAATAAATAAAATAAAACGCCCCAGTACAAAACACTACAGTACCAAACAAAACAGAACAGGAGCTATGATTCTAAAAGCAGCCCCGCAAAAATTACGAAAACCAATGTTTTCTACCAGTTCTGGGAAATGTTTGTGTGGGGTGTTAGCACAGCAGGTCCAGTTCATCCAAGTGGAGGGGCCAAGAGGGTTCTGGAGTGTCTGTTGAGAATCCTAATAGCAGATGGGATGAAGCTGGAGGTGAGAATCACTACCACCCAGTCTACCAGACATTACCGCCTGGTCTCTGATGCTAAAAGTAGCAGGAGATAAGAAGTAGGATGTGGAACCAAGACAAAGAGTGGAGGTTCTGTCAAAGACAATCATGTGGTGGCAAAACTACTGGGCTTACCCCTCTGTCCTGAATCTGTCTCTGTTGTGTCTCCTCCTCTGACTGACTGTCTGGAACTACATCTGTGGGCTATCACATGTTCATAATACAAGTGTTTAAGTCAGCCTGCACATACAAGGCATCCAGCCAGATCAGACAGACAGACAGACAGACAGACAGACAGACAGAATGAACAGGCTTACAGTCATTAGAAACATTGTGGTGAACACAGAACAACAGTTACGGGGCCAAAACTTGAGATTGTCGTTAAATGCTTGCACTCTAAAGCTATAAAGGTAATCAGTGTTTCAGGGTTGTCCTTAAACAACTATTAAATTCACACCAGGCTATGACAAGGGAGTGTGACAGCCAAACACCACAGTGAGAAAATTAATTCCTTGACAACACGTGACATTCCAGTAAAACCCATTCCACATGGACATCATGCTGTCCCATGGCCTGACAGATGCTGATGGTATTAAAGTACAGTAGCATTCATGCTTAGATTCTTTTCCCCCAAAGACCCCCTTCCCACACACACAAATCTAACCTGAGAGATAGAGCATTAGATGAAAGCCATATGTAAATCCCTTTTTTTCTAAGGGGTAGAATTTAATTCCATACCCATTCCTTAATTGAATAGGACCTGGAGGTTGTTCAGAGTGGGGCGGTGACATTCTGCTGTGGCTTCAGAACAGAATGTCATACACCATTCTAAGAACTATTTTGGTGCAGTATGGAGGAAAATTCCAGTTAGACCTCTCAACACAAACACAGTTTATGGAAAGAGTCGAAACCTAAACAAACACAAAGTTATGATCTAGGATAATTACACTCACATAGTGATACCAATGCTGGCAGTGTTACTACAGTACTGTATCACAGTACTGTATAACCATTGATAAGGCACAGTATGCTCCAGACCTGGTGGAGGAGGGTGTGTTTTAAAGCTCACAAACACAGGGACTGATGCCAACAACTGCGGAAGCCATTACAGTAGCACATAACATGATTACTCACAAACACAAGGCTTAATCCTGGCCTAGGCCACAAGCATGAAATGAGGTTTCCCAGCTCCAGCACACAAACGTCTGGGTGAAACACGACCAAAATCCTTAGGCCTGCTACTGTGATAGATGTGTCCTGGTATATACATTCACACACAAATATACCAAACTACACACAACATACAAAAATTGGTGAGTCCAAATGAGTACCTTAAAGTAAAGTAGGTGTCCATATTGACAGCACAGAAGGTGCATGGGGCAGGTTCTGTGAGAAGAACTCCTTGAAACGGGCAGCTTGGTCCTTCTGGAGATTATGTTCACTATCTGTCCAACCAAGACTAGACAATGGAGCATCCCTCGTGGCACGGACCACTCCCTATGGATAAACCGTGTAGCCTTCTCTGGGTAGTACAGTAAGTGACATCAAATAACCAAGTACGTAAGAGAGGGCTCTCATTGGCTCTCTTGGCTGTTGTGGATGCCGAGGGTGCTTGTTAAACCATGGCCGTGCCTCTTAGCAGTGATCTCTTATCTAAGGGTCTATTTGGCTGCATCTCATCTTGTGGTACTACAGCGCAACAATGTCCTCATTTAAAACAAGCCTCCAGGCAGACGAGGTCACACACACACAAACACACACACACACAAGCTGACAGTCAAATGGCCAAAAGCTTCCATCAAACTCAGAAACGCAGTGATTATTGAAGTATTGTTATTGTTGAGAACGAGATCTGTGTGTTCTGTAAACACACACACACCAACCAAATTCTGGGCACTCTCCTCTGTTCGGGGGGTGGGGGTTGGGGCAGGGATTTGCAGCGTTGCAGTCTGAGTACAGTACACTTCGGTTCACATCCCCTGGCGTTGGCCAGCAGAGAGTGATAGCATCTCTCTCGAGTCCCTCACACAATGACAGGCTGTCTGGCCTCACATTCAGTCTGTGTAAGAGCAGCATGGACACGGATGTGGACAATGTTGTGAGGGGACAGCGAGAGATTGGAGGGAGAAGCGAGAGAGAAGAAAGAGAGAGGGGGATAGAGGGAAAGAGTGGGACAAAGACAGTGATATAAAGAGAAAGAGAGAGGGAGATAGAGTGCAAATAGGACAGAGGAAGACAAAGAGTGAGAGATATTGGTGGTGTCTTTCCCTCAGCTGGCTACGAAGCATGCTAACCCCTGAAAAAGGCTAATAATCATGAGAGACAACGTAAGTGAATGTTATCTCCAACTGAAGATACATGGCCTATTTCAGACATCAGAAACCTTTTTCCGCCCTTTGACTACTCAGCACTCCACAGTTCAGTGTAATACAGTTAGGATGCAGAACTAATGGCTACTTTTGCCTATCACCGTGGTGAGACCACTTAGCTTACATTTAGCCCACCAAAATCCTCATGGTCCCTTGTTGAATTAGATATAGTCGCAGATAGACCCAATGTTCAAGACCTAAGCCAGTATTAAAGAGGCATACAGTTATAATGCTGGGACAGACAGAGATGTAGAGGCATGTACTGCACAAGAAACGGTAATTTGACAAAATATCTAGTAATATATACTTTTATAGCGCATTTAGAATGTACAGTAAAGTTTTAAACATTACAAATCTGTATACTGTAGTGAATTGTGAATACACCGAGCATGTGAAGTGTGCCATGATGTGGGAGGCAGACAGTGGATGTCAGGGGAGACCCCAGGGCATGGAGAGGGAACGTGCTTGAGCGAGCCCCACCATGTTGCCTCGCTGCTCTATGGTGGCAGATCTGGGTCAGTGTTACAAAAACAGCCCCTCTGCTACGCAAACACATCCACAGTATGGGATTAAACACACACCAGACTAACAATCTTTCATTGGTAGAGAAGAGAAGGAGATCTATATGCATATATTTTATACACACTCCTCTTCTTACACTCTGTGCAATTTCTCCCCAGTGGATCAATAAAGTACGACTTTGCTATGTTGAAAGAAGTTAAAGGTCATATCACAACGTGATTAAAAAGTCAAACCCTAACACTAACCGAGTTGATCAATGGATCTTCAGATGGCAAAGCTACTATAATTCCATCCACTTAGTTTACAAGCTTAAATTTAAATAAAATGTGCCTGCCCAATATCCAGTCCTTGATCATTTGCTGCACTTACTAGGACCACTATTTTGGAGACACTTGTTGTGATCAATGTAAACGTAATGCACCTGATTTAAAGAATTGTCTCTTATTCTGAATATGCCAGGTTGTCAAAAAGACACCAACAAGGAGGGCTGGAAAACACAAAACCAGACTTTGAATATTTGAGTGTGAGGTCTGATGGGCCAGACAGGCAGGAAGGCAGACACAGGAACACACACACACACACAGATATAGACACACACAGACAGAGGGAGGGCAACAAATAGCTGCCCTGTCAAAGTTGACACCCTCCAGACCTTCCTCTCACTGCGTATCTTAATCATGTCTAAGTAACAAAAGAAACTAAATGTAACTGTGAAATGAAAAAAGCCATCTCAGATTCAGATTCATACTCCACGCTAGCAAACACAACAGCCAGCAACAAATACAACTTTGTGAACTGCTGAAGATTTGCTGAAAGAATGCTTTAATGTTAAATTACATTTAGTACAGTAATATTGACGGGTGCCCAGTGACAGTTGGTGACAGTTTGAGACAGTTGATAATGGCTAACAGCTGAAATTGATACAGGTCTTATCAGCGAAGCACTGTAGTCTCCCAGCTGGTCCTCTTCTCTTTCCTGTGTCTCAATCAAACACCAAACCAGCCCTATATCCAGGGCAACAAGCGCTGCTTGTTTCTTTAGCAGGCTAATTCTATCTAGCTGCTATAATCTCTGTGGAATGCATTGGTGAACACGGACGCTTTTCTACACAGCCCCAGGGATTTGGTCCTAGTCTCTGACCTTATATGGTGGGTGAACGGATGATGGGTCAGAGGAGCCAATGGGAGCTTGTACAGTATGGTCAGACCTGTGTGTTGGTCAATACAATCTACAATACCAGGGGTGTTATGGTGGATGCTTACTGATTGATTGATTTAATCACGGGTTGGGGTAGATGGTGCCTGCAGATATTCTAATTTGTACGGCTAGCTGTGAACACTGTATATTGCATGACCATTACAACTGTGTCACTTATCAGCCAAGATCGCCCACCAGCCTCACAAACAGGTATTCAGATAACAGTTTTGTGAGCAGACAAACCTTCGTCTACGTCTGAAAGATGTTTTTTCTCTGGTCTTGGTCTACTGGAGATAAGTAAATGTGTAGATGTCAGGAGTCAGATGGCTGAGCGGTTAGGGAATCAGGCTAGTAATCAGAAGGTTGATGGTTTGATTCCTGGCTGTGCCAACCAAATAACATTGTGTCCGTAGGCAAGGCAATTCACCCTACTTGCCTCGAGGGAATGTTCCTGTACTTACTGTAGGTTGCTCTGGATAAGAGCGTCAGCTAAATGTAAATGTTGAGTTCAGTCTACGTATTAATTCTCCCAGTGCAGTACCTTCTAACAAAGTGTTACCTTTAAGGCTCTGACTGGTCCATAAAAAAAGTTTACAAATGAAAGAAACATCCTTAGCACAAGCCACTTTTCTGCACATGATGTTTATGATTCTCAGGAATGCACACACAGTCCCATGATTCTGGTTGGAGGCCATTTAGACAGCTGAGTTATAACTGCTTATAGCTATTAATAGCTTAGCTGGAAGGCTTCTCATGTCTCCCGTAATGGAGAAGCCGATGACTTGATTGATTGTTATGGTTTGTCCGGCAGAACGTGTGTACTTGAGTACAGAGGTTACTGGTTTGTTTAACTTAGCAGTGCAATATTGCACAAGGATATGGAGAGGAAATGAGAGATAGGGTAAAGGCACACACACACACACAGGGTATCTCAACATCCCAGTGGTAGATCTGACCTCAAAATGCTGTCAGAAAGGCCCCAAAGATGAGGGAACACAAACCCACACACACACACACTCACACACACACCCCTGCAGTAATGCCTTCACACACACTACATGGCAAAATAAACCATGACGTGAGTACAGGTCCCCACCCTGTACAGTTATTGCTTCCAAATACCAAACCGTTTTTGATAATGGCTTTTAGGGCATGGCACATTGTGACACAGAGAACATACAAACAGTAGTTTTTAATTATCGTTCCAGCCCCCCCAAAATTGTTTCTTCTCACAACAAGAGTGTGTTTTGCCCACATGGAAGCAGTACGTAACAGGTACTTGCACTGAGAAGCCTTGGCTCAGGCAACTTTGTGTGTGTGTGTGAGTGTGTCAACATTACCGGACTGATGGTATCCACTGAAAGAAAAACCAGTGGCGCGCTCCCTGGACCTGCTCCTGCAGCATCAGGAGGGCCTCCTTGGTTATAGCAGTTACCAAATAAACAACGCAGGGCCGAAGTTTGTTGCTTTTAAAACTGTGGGGGGTTCACTCCAGTCGAGCGCTTTGCAGGGGCCAGCTGGCCCATGTACCTTTGAGGTGTATTTGGTCTCTTCAAGGGAGTTCTAGAGGGGGGCGAGTGTGTGCGTGTGTGTGTGTGTGTACGTGCAAGGTAAATACAAGAACGGGGCCCGTTACTTCCATGCTACAGGGGAAGTGACAGTCAGTTCCTGTGACTTCTAAACCTTCCAGCTTCATTATCCCAAAGAGACCCATGAAAACAGGAAGAGGACGAGCCAGTCACCCCTGGAGCCCTGAATAGCAAGAGATGGCCGCTTCCTGTCTTAAATTACATGGTAATTGGCTGGGGTACACCAAAAAGGTCGAGAACCATCTTAATCATCCTATCATTCTTGTTTTTAATAGTGTCATGCTGTGACAATCTTTAGCTGTTGAAAACCATCCAACACAAAGCCTTCCCACGAAGCAGCCAATGATTTGATTGAATCTAACTAACTCTCCGGTCGGTTTGAGCGACGTAATCCGCTACAGATCACATTCCAGATGGAGACACAAGAAGTGTGTATCCATGGAAATCGTTCAGAGGCAAGCCGCTCCTATGGAGATGACAGCAGACTCTTGCTGTTGTGCTGTGTCATGCTCGCTGAATGGAGAAAGGGGAGATGCTAGCTAGCAAGAGCTAGCCATGTGCTGCATAGTGAGGCGCCTACTGAGAAGCACTTTATTGGCAGCATCAGAAGATGAGGACAACAGACAGGCAACCACACCGTAGCTGCAAAAGAGCCTGAGCTTTGACAGTTGGAGATTAAGCATTCAAAATGTCTACTTCTGCCTCTGTCTTTATGCTTTGTCATCTCGTCCTTGTTTTCCACCCCTTACTCTGTTCTGGTCTATTTCAACTTCTGCTCATATCCCTCCGTCTAAGATTAAACCCAATTAGGCCCATCCATTTTTCTTTGTCTGCGATTCCACCTGCTCATCTCTCTCTCCCTCCTCTGTCTACTCTTGGCTAGCTTCTCCATTATTCAGCCTGCCGGCAGCGCCGCTGTAAATTATTCAGAGGAAGGCGAGGGGATAACACGCACACACAGAGGGCACACAGCTGCACTGTCGGACACTCGGCCAATGATGAAGTCAGAGGGAGGCTTCCTGGCAACCCACAGGAAAAAAAAACACATGGCACACCAGAAAGTGGCTTGCAAGGCCATTGTGCCAGGGTATAAAAATAAATTCCACCAAACAAACCAGCTTAAGGAGCCGTTATTGGTAATGGGGTGGTGAGATGAGTTTGACTGTAAATAGGCTATTTCAATTGTTTTCCCTCTCCCTCTTCCTACTTTCCATCCATTGGCATGTGGGAAGAGGCTGTTTTCCAATGTATCAGAATATCGTGAACTACCATGGATGCATGGTTGTTGCTATATATTACAAAAAGGCAGGAGGGATTGTATGGCAACAGCATATTGGAAGTAGCTATGAATGGTGAAAGTCTGCAAGGTGGTTAGAAGGAGCCTTAGCAACATCTGATGTTTTTTTGACATTTTGTTTGGGGTTTAATTTTCTCTGCTAGACGCATGTTGTTATGGAAACTAAATTGCTGTCAACCTCCACCTTCCCTCCCGAAAAAGCACTACAGTACAACCGCTAAGTCAGCTCCTCTGTCAGGGGCTTTCTCCGTGAGCAGAGGCTGTGGTGCAGCAGGAGGGTACAGTGCCAAACCTCACTGGTGGTTAGGAACGCAAAAAAAAGGTAAAAATGCTGGAGAATGAATGGCATGTGTGGGTGGACAAGCGGATAAACACACAGACAGTCCGGTTACAGGCCTCCCTCCCCCCCCTCTCCCTCCCCCCCCTCTCCCCCCTCTCCCCCCCCCCCCCGTCCAGACCTCAGGCCTCACCAAGGCAGTACTGTGTTTGCTTTAGAGCTGCCTCCTCCATCTCTGGTTGCTTCCAGTACCCAGAGAGCTGCATTTAAGAGCATGCCTGCTCCAGACACGTTCCTTACAGTGTTTTGAGTGCCACACTGCTGCAAATTGTGACTTTGGGTTTTTAGACAAGTCACGAAAGCAGCAATTACAGAGTCAAGTACAGTTCAAACTACAGTTGGAATGGAATGTAGGTAGATGTCAACTCAGATAACAGTGGAGAAAACCTTTTAGTGTAGGGGTTCCAACTGGATTCTCTACAAACTGAATAGGACTACTGTACCATGTTGACAAAAAATGAGTGTTGCATTGATCAAACTGCTTTGCGTGCACTATACTGCTACTGTCACAGCAGTCAAACATTACCCGACTACATCCTGATCCCAGAACATTTCAGTCAAGATCACTCGACATAAATCACAACCTCATTGAGGAGAGAAGACAGATCTAGGACAGACACATAGGCATCAGCTATGTGATCTTCATGCCTGTTTTTATTAAAGCAAGTCTCAAAGACAGGTCAGAGGCTGGCAATGGGGGAACAGCAAATCTGCTCCAGGATGCGGATCAGTGCGCCATAAAACAACCAGCACCTACCCTGAGACCTGCACAGTCATGGTAGCAGCAGTCTGCAAATTCCACTTAACCGCAGCCAGGAGGATGGCCAAGTCAAGTCATGTCTGTAACGTCTTGTGTATTAATGAGTTGTCACAGGCATGCATGAAGAAATGCAAGGCGAGGTGTCTTCGTCATAGGTAATAATTGAGATGATTCATGTTGTGTGATAGTACTTTTGCAATGGCAATTATCTTTCGGTCACCAAGCCTCACTGGAAAGTAGAACACATATTTGAACTGTGGAAGAGGAGAGTAACGTCTGTCTGCATACACCTCAGAATGCTAAGCTGTTAAAGTAGACCAGCGCAGGTCTTGCTGTTACCTGTAAGGCTGCTAGCTGTGTCTGTCCAAACACAGCCCCTGTTAATCCAGACCCTATAATCCCTTGCTGTGAAAAACCCTGGATTATCTCCCAGCATGGCATCACATTGAGGGTGAGCAGAACATCTGTCAGAGCCTTGAAGTAGCTAGTTATGCTGGGTTATGAAGAGGGAGGGGGGGGAGATTATTTGAAGTGGGGGTTGGGGTAATCCTCTTGAGTGGTACATTTAACACTAGGCTCTTATCCGCTTTAGGGTGGATGGTTTGTAGATGATGTTTGCGGTTCTGTCAGTCCATTGTCGGAGTACCGGTTCCTCTGTGTGTGGGTGTGTGTGACAGAGAATGAGGGCTACACTAACTGACTTTCCTATTACTCAATCCATCCCTATCACATTCCTATCGCCAGTTCTGTCTATGCCAGGGCATGGGTCTGCAAGCCCTCACACACCCCCAGGACAAAAGAGCATTTCAGAACCAGATCATTGCTTCATGTGATCTGAACTGGCATGAGTTACTCTGCTGAACAGATACCACTGATTCACAACACAAATCTCCCATAGGCTTCTCATTTGTTTCCAGGATGAAGGAGTGATTAGAGCTTTGTGGTAAGGTCTCTACCTCTTCTTTTGCAAATTCCACTTATTGCTGCCATTGGGTTGTTTCAGACATTCTAACTGCGATGCATTCAAATGACCAGCAAACAACAACAACTCAGAGTTTAAAGTAAAATCATCCCAGAATCTCACAGATCTTTGGCTGACATTATTCTACGTTTGAATGTTTCAGATGTTCCTCAGATACTATTACAAATACAAGAGACAGTACGAGGAAGATGGACAAAAAAGAAAAATGGATGGATGAAGAAAAGAAAAGGGGACAGACACTTTTTTCCACTGGGATATTCAGTGGGGGAATTACAAGAGCCAAATGTCAACATGCTTAATCTGTAACAGCAACGAATGTACAGCTAGAGTGTAACAATATGCGGACGCATCAGGAATCGGAGGAATCCAGCCTTAATACCCCACCCCAACCACAATCTCTATATATGGGACCACGCTGAGTTGGGGGGAAATTCAACCCAATTCCGCCCGGAGACAAAAAGCATTCCATTCTTTTACTCAAGAGTTTTTTATTTCCAGGAACGAAGGCAATGTTAATTTGAGTTACAAAATGTGTTTGTTAGACTTAAAACAAATCAGGCTTGTCTGGTAGGGGAGTGTGAGTCATGCCATCTGTGTGGGGCAGGAGGTCCAATGTGGGTACAATACACATGTACACACACACGGCCATCTCTCGCATATTTAAAAAAAAACGAGAGGCAACCATGTGTCATCCATCACGGCAACCCATCTTTCTTTTTCCCTCCCATGGCTTTTGTCTTCATTCCCTTTTCTGGCGTATTTTCCTCTATCTGTCTCTCCCTCACTGCCCCCCCATCACATGTCCCTCTCTCCCACACTTTTGGAGAACTAAAGTAGCAGTCTGTGGGCCTAACCCTCCCATGCACGAAAGAGGGGAATGCCACAAGCACTGAGAAGTCTTTCTGTGTCTGCCTGGAATGAAGGCCTTGTCCTG
This sequence comes from Hypomesus transpacificus, assembly GCF_021917145.1. NCBI lineage: Eukaryota > Metazoa > Chordata > Actinopteri > Osmeriformes > Osmeridae > Hypomesus > Hypomesus transpacificus. The sequence continues at coordinate 4,776,405 of NC_061074.1, forward strand.
TGGAGAAGAGGGGGAATTGGGTAGACACATGCGACACATTGGCAAATATTCATGACCCCCGTGGGGGTCTTAAAGGGGGCACTGTAACGCCTCTCTCTCGGGTATGAGGAATCAGACTGGAGCAGGAAGCCTGAGTAAATCAGAAGGTCTAGAGGATAAAACTGGGGGTGATAGACAAAGGTCTCTGACAAAGCCCATGGTCAAAATCCAGGGTTGCTTTGGGTAGACACCAACTACTGTCAGTCAAAAAGGGAAAGCAGATCTTAAATGATCACATTTTTCATTAGTCATTAGTGTTACGACACACCATGGGGGTAATAACGATGGAGGAGATGGAAAATGTGTTTGTGTTGGAAAGAGAGAGAGAGTACAGGAGCATGCGCACAATTGTGAGGAGGGGGCTTGAAGAGACAGGATGGGCAGGGTCTGATTGCAGCCGGCCAGTCGCCCCCCCCAAGAGGAGCAAGGAGCAACATTTTCTCATGACACTGATGAAAGGTCTATCCTGACAGGAAGTGGCGTGGAACTAAGGAGTCTAGAGGCCACTGGGGCATTGCCTGCTGCTCTCGGCCCTTGCTCCGCAGCAGGGATTCTGCCCCTTCTTCCTTCTCATGCTTCCCTTCTGATTAGGGACTCCATGAGTGAAAAACCAGGTGCCACAAAAACACTAGAAAATAAAGTAGACAGTCGCTTGGCACTGGACAGCTAGCAGTCTGAGAATCCAAGAAGGAGTGAGGGTGGCTGAAGGAAAGACTTGAAACAACGATAAGAAAATCTATTTTAAGACAGTTTGTTTCACTGCCTCTTAAGGAAGGTGGCAGAGCTGTCTGTATGTTCACAGGACATCCCCCTTGTGATTACCCACAGGAGGTTACACAATCCATTACAATGCACTGTTAAACAAGCCAGGAGTATGGCTACTGCCGACATTGATGCAAGTCCAAGGTTCAACCCAAAAATGCATAAGGTTAAATATGTGTTAAGTTGACTCTGTAACAAGATATCTGTAACCTTGGCAGTAAAAAAACTAGACATCAAACAGCCTCCCTTCTTTGCAATTACTCATTCTCTTCCCTGCATTCCTTCTCCCCCTCCTTTTCGTAGCATCCTCCAGGGACATGGGTCAGGAAGTGCCATGTTTGTTCCAAAGCAAATTCCATAAATACCAAAGTGGAATGTCAAGGGAGGAGTCCCGTTTCTCCCGCTTCCTCCGTTGACCAGTCACTCACTGCAGGAGCGAGGGCTCTGTTCACGAGGATGGGGAGAAAAAACACTAACATTTCACAGTTTTACTTTAACTAAGATACCTTTCAATGTCAATTATTCTTTCCTGTTGTGAATAATATTGGCCGATATTATTTAGTACATCCCCCAGAAGCATGTAGGGTAAAACCTGACATATTGACACCTGTCAGAAGTCCAAGTCAATACAGCACAGAGTACTAAGTAAATCAATCTAGCTGCCAGTTTTTCTGTGGCCGCCCTATCCTGTACAGGCTCTATTGCTTCCCCTGTCACACGTTCAACTGTGCTACACACCCTGTGCTACTACACACACAGCGATAAAAATCCAGGGGACTTTATTTGCACTCGTGTAAGAGAGGAAGTTGTAAGGTGACCTGATTCTGATATGGGCCCAGGATTTTGGCATGGAGCCAGAGAGACGGTTGCCATGCCCGATGAGGTAACCCACTGCCACGGATCTATGGTACCATTCAACCTTTTCACCCTGCTGGTTAAGAGAGGGAATGCAGAGCCACGTGTGCAACAGGTTAAATGTTTAGGCATTTGACAGGGGGCCTAGCCTTCCTGTTAGCTATGAAGAGAGTCAGCGCAATTGCAAATCTATGTATGTATCAATATACATTCAAATAAGCAATAATGGAAGCACACTATTGGAGAGAAGATACACAGGACAAAACATTTCCAAAGCTAGCAAGGTCAGCTTGATGCTGACATGGTACCAGACAGATTTCATAACCTTAAGACATCTTGTTCAGCATCATGGTCATTCTAGATCAGTATTTCACTTTAGTTCCTCACACAGAAACAGAAGCCAGTGAAGAACTGGCACTGGTGTTTAGAGGGAGAAAACACTCTACGCCCCTCTCTTCTCTTCTTACCAGGGAAGAGGGTTGTCCCTGTCACATATACTTCAATAAATCCTGTCAAAGTCTAGGCTTTTTAAAGCATTTCCTTGATAGATCAAGAGGAAGGACAAGAGATATAGTGTACATAACAAGCTTTTATCTGTAGAAGCCATGAAAAGCCAGTTGGTCCAAGCTAATACGGACACATTAATAGCATTGTATAGCAGAGAGCTAGGTCCTGTGTCCCAGGAGCTGCTACAGAGAAAGGGGAATGGGTATAGTTCTGCAGTTGATCGTTTAACATTAGCATAGCATCTGAAATTATCAAATGCACCAAATCACTCCCAGACAATTCAGAACTGATGCCAAGGCAGCAGGAAATACCAGAACCAACTGCCAGAGAAGACGAGGGGCAAAGAGAGAGAAAGAGAGCAAGCAAGTGAATAACTGGTCAACTAAAAGGGAAACCCATGTTTCCCTTTTTTTGCTGTGTCCAGCAAACACAAATATCTCAAATAAGACCTGTCAAATTGGCATACCTGGTACAAAATATCTATGTATAGTGCAATTTGACAGTTATTTTCACTGTTAATGACACACTGTTTGTTTCAATAGTGGAGCTGACATGCATGGCATGACTGATATTGCAATTTGGCCCTAGATACCCCCACAGGCTACAGCTACACAAACATCAATTCAGGATCAACAAAACCAGTCAGGTTACTAATATTGATTACAGCGCAAGCTAATCACTACTTGCTTGTGCTAGTAACTGTTAATATGCGCACTAATTTAAAAGAAAATCCTCAACAATGTTACTCTGCAATGTTTGATGAAATAAGTTATAGATGCAACTTGCAGTCACACAAAAAACAGGTCCTGTTCAGTTTTTTCCCTTTAAAAGCCCAGCAGAAAAGCCCTTGAGCTACAGTAACAGTGGAATGTGGTGGTAAATTCCCAGCAGGCTTTTTGCTGTGGGTCAACGACAAGGCATGCTGTAGTGAGTGGTGGTGATACAGCCTAAAGACAACTGTGTGTGTGAGTGTGAGAGAGAGAGTTGAGTTGTGCTTACTGGTCTCTAGGCCAACCATTAACTTCACACAAGCTGGTCAAAAAGCTTCACCAGGCCTTAGCCGTTAAGAGCCAGACACACATCGCTGGTGTTGTTTGTACCAGTTAGAGCGAGGTGGCTTTCTCCTGGCCCTGGCAGGCTTGATGTGGTGTGCTGTCCAGTTTCAGACTTTTGAACAAAGGAGGGTTGGCAACAATACATCTTGTCTGTGAGTGGGTGAGAGCACAATACAGCACTGTGTTTTCAATACAATAAAGAGAATGATCTGTAATCAGATCCAAGTTGTCAATGTGCTAATTTATGACATAACCTAACCAAAGCAACAAGGCTGGGGAGGCTGGGGAATGGGGGGGGGGCTTCAACGTCCATGCAAACTCAGCCTGCAAAAATCCCAACCATGGATAATGATTGGACGTTTGGCTATCACTTCTTTGTCATTGGGTGGGGTGGCGGGGAAAGGGGGGGTCCAAAGACCAGGAGTTCCAGTGCAACATCCTCCCTGCAAAGCACTCAGACTTCCTGCTGCACCTAAACATCTGTGTATGTGTGTGTTTATGTGTGTTGCCCGCGTCTGGCACACAGCTGTGTAGAATGGGGAACCCATATAATAGAAAAGATCTTTATCAACCCAGCCTTTTTGAACCCATGCACAAAGTATATTAGAAATGTCAGAATGTACCATACCATGTACCATGTACCATGTACCAAATATGCCGAAACCTACGATTTGTATTTATTTATACCTGTATTTGAAATCCTATCTGTGGAGCATCCTTTACAATGCTACAATTCACTCCATCTCTGCATCATCACAACAAGGCAGCCTAGAGGCGTCCCTCAGCAGCATTCCACTGACTTGTGCATTAGCGCCCACCCATATGGACTCAGCTGGAGCACTCCACACAGGGGATATCATACCTGAGTCCAGCGAGGACTATTAAAACACCGGGGCCTCAACTATATACCCACAATGGTGCTTTAAAGTCACAACACAGGCATCTAACGGTTGGCTGGGGGGAAACAGCAGTCATACAGCTATTAAACTAATGTGCATCATAAAACTCAGACATAAACAATTCCCTCATAAAGAAAATTGAGGAAAAACTTTTGTTGGATCACCCAGTTGCTTTGGACAACGTGCTAGAACAATTCACACTGAGTCAGTGTATTGGGTTACCAATTTTTGTGTGTGAGACGTTTTGGGAGAATCTGCTGAGTTGGAAAAACAGGCTGTCTGGCATGGTGCTTGACATCAGGCTAGGTGCAGCACAGTAGATGCATGAGGATTTGGGTTAAACCCAGCAGAAGCCTGGGGGGTCTGTACAGGACAGTAAGGCTTCTGAGTGCCAACTTGGTTCTGTTAAGGTGCATACTGAAGGTGTCCATTCTTGCTTCTATATGACCTGTGACCTAATGTAAAAAACGCCTGGATAGATGCAACTTACCTAGTGAAATGCCTTTCTTGCATGAATGGACTTGGCAGGTGTAGCCTACATGGTGATTTGGCACAGCTTGACAAGGCGATAGCTTTACATTTTGCAACAATTTATTAGATGCGACGTGCCACTGAAAGTTTTTCAGGGTGGACCCTTAGCAGACCAAAATAGATGTAATATTTGTTTATTTGAGTAAGCAGTGCTTAATCTTGTCTCTACATCTCACTGCTCGTCAACGGAAATCCTGTCCACATGTACTTGTGACTGGAAATATGGGGTCTTTCCGTCCGTCTGGGTCATTTTTGTCACTGTTATCATTGTGTCTGTGTGTTTTCATTTGTGTGTCAGACCACACTGACCTATCCACCTGCGTATGACCCCTGCCATCCTCACACATTCCTTAGCAATAGAAAAGGAGCATTTTTACATGCTGCAGTTGGAATGATTTTTTTTGTTATTAAAAGACCTTCCAAAACCTAAAATAGAACCGCCTATATAGAATTCCCTTTCAAGAGCAGAGGAGATCTGGATCTGAGCTCTAGCCTTAACTATACAATGTAAACGATTAACCAGAAGGCCAGCCCAAATACTGGACCCCACAACATCATTAATGCCTAAGTATCAAGCATGAAATGTAAACCTAATGCTGTAGTTCTGCATCTATAGTGGCCGCCAGCTGCCCTTGTCATTGTGAAGCGTGCCTCCTGGCAGGAATCTGTGCGTTGCTCCTTTTCAACCCTTTGTCAGAACTGAGAAATGACCGGGCTGCTGGTTCTCTTTATTGCAGCGGACAACCAAGCTGTTGACATTTGTTTTACTGGACAATAGAGGTTGAGACAGGCCTCCTGCTTAGTATGGACGCATAAATCAGTAACACACACAAAGATGTACAAATAACACACTGTGTGTGTGTGTGTGTGCTGCATGTCAAGTTGTGTACTCAGTAGTGAACCAACACCACATCCACGCCTGGACAAAGACCCTCCAGCTTCCATTTCCTGTGTGTGTTATGGAAATTGCTAGGCCACTCAGTACAGTAAATCTGGTCTCTTATCCACCATGACTCAAGGATGGACCAACTGAAAGTCTGTGAGTGAGTGTGTGTGTGTGTGTGTGGTGGGGGTTTCCAATTGCTCTCCCAAAATGTATACTTTCTCTGTATCTCTTTAGGAAAAATATGCAGTCTCAACTGTCCAATTCCAGATGAACTCAAATGTGGTATGGAGGGGAGGTTTCAGAGTGCCTTTCATTATGACTTGTGTGTCACAAGGGCCAACTGAGACAAACAAACAAACAAACTACAGAGGAACAGAGAGGCAAAATGAAAGGCAAGGATGACGACTGTGTTGAAGAGACCTGGAGGAGGGGGGGGGGGGGGGGGGGGCAGCTAGAGAAGGCGAAGGGGAGAGGAGAGAGGAAATGAGAGAGGAGGAAAGCATGGGAGTGCTAAAAGAGAGGGAGGGATAGAAAAGGACAGCCAGTGTGACCACAGCAACTAAAAGACAGAATTAGTAAAAGTTTCAACAGATGATGGTTCTTTTAGATAACATGTTGTGCCAGTTCTATGATTTGGGTACATGTCGGTCAGTGGCTGTAGTTCGAACTCTGCTTTGGGCTTCGGCTGTAGTGCGGCACAGAAAGGGCGCACGTCCAGTACAAGCACAAAGGAGGGAGGCTGTCTTTGTTTATTGGTAAATCCCAAAATAGTACAATGCAGAAAATTCCAGAGTGACGAAGAATGGGAGGGCTAAGGGGTTTAAGGTGCTACCATGTCACCAGTTTGTGAAAAAAGCATATTTTGAGGTCCAAACAGACATATTTTCTGTCCTTAAAATCTACAGCTCATGGAGCTGACCTGTAATAAAGGCTGTATATCAGCTATCATCATAAAGAAAGTCCCTCACAGTCTCCTATAAGATGTTGTCATCTACCCATCTGCATTCCATGACAATTTTCCTGAGTTTGATCAAATGCAACAAGTCAGTTGGGAGGTAAACTAAATCATGGACAAATAAACTCACAAAAATGTTTTATAAAAGGTCTGTCCATCCTATGTATAATTTAATTCAAATGTGACGGAGTCATTAAGAGGTTGCAGATCTTGCTGAAAGCTCAGTCAGTGGACTGTAATGCGATATTCAGGGAATGATGTTCTGTCTTATTTATTTCAACAACATCTTATCTGTGTGAAAAAGACAAACAAATGCAAGGCCACTTCCAAAACAGTGGCTTGTTTCCTAAAACACACCCTTTATTTATCAGTTTGCACAAGAGTGCAAAAAAAACACACACACACACAGCCGCACACATGCACACACACACACTCCAAACCGCCAGAATACCCTTATCTGAGCAGGAAGCAGGGCATTAAATATAAGATAAGCTTAAACAGCTTCCGATATCAACCAGGGCACAAACCTGGCACTGACACTTAACTTCCTGGCTCTCCAGCATCTGGATGCATCAAAGTGACATTTCCCACCTACTGCCAAGACGCACACAGGAAAGCATGGGTGAAACATAAACATTACAGAGTGTAAAAAGAGAATGATGAAACATGGAAAGCCTCATAAAACAGCTCATAGTCCATTAGAGCACAGAAGGTCACTGTATTTTCTTTACAGTAAATACCTTGGGTCAAGATACTTTTTTTGCAATTCCGAAGCCCATTGAAGTGACTAACTGTTCTGTGGACAGAGTGTGAGTTATTATACAGACACCAAAGGCTGAGATTCCTGCAAGAGGTTTAATAAAGGGAGAAATGTATGTTAGAGACAACCAAAAGTAAGTGAGCTTGAATCAACAGTTCTGGTCGATCCTGAAACCTCTTTAGCATAATTGCCACATCAACATTATATGTAGGACGTTTTTGATTAGCAGAACCACCTACACAAGAATGTGTCTTCTTGACAGGGACCCCGGTGATGAAAGTGTGCATGGGATGCAGATTATCACTTTAAGGACCTGAGGTAAGTGGAATAAACTTACATGTCGGGCCTCCCTACGCAGGCCCTCAGTGTTCCTCAACCAGCAGCGGCTCAGCTCACTCAGCTCCAGGATCGGCTGCACCTTCAGTCTCACGGTATCCCCAGACTGACGGATCATCTCCACAATCTCATCCCGACTCTTATTCTCCACATTACGGTGGTTGATCTCCACCAGACGATCCCCGGGGACCAGGCCTAGAGCCAGGTCCTTGGTCCCCGCACCAGGCTCAGCAAAGTGGACCACGCGCCGGTAAACCCCGCCGTCAGCTCCACGATCCAGCATGGTGGTTCGGCGCAGAGAGAAGCCAAAGTCACCAGTGTTACGCCGTTGGAGTTCCAGCTCCCTGGTTTCTGGTGCAGTCGGCGGGACGACAGCTGGAAGCCGGAGGTTCGCAGGGAAGGTCTTGTCCACAACCTCTGGGATACGGACCTTTTTGGCGGGGGCTGCCACTGGCTGTTGTTGAAGGCTGTGCTTGCGTTGAGGGTCAAAGACTTTGTCCTCCACCTGTGGGGAAGGAGCTGCAGAGTTTTGGCCCGAGGGTGTGGAGCCTTCGGATGGACTCTCCTCCTTACTCCTCTGGGAGAAAGAAAAGCGCTTCATGATCTGGCCCATCTGCGAGTTCTGCTTGGCCAGTGAGCCATAGTGGGCCACGCGATCACGCACCGAACCGTGGTGGCCGTCTGGACCAACTTCGCCCTTCAGGTCGTCGGTGGAGCTGGCCGCACTAAGCTGGTCGGCATCCAACACCATGCTGCTGCGATTGCTCAGGCCGTCAGACTCTATGTCAGTGAGACTAAGCTCATGGCTGCTGGCTACCTTGATAGGAATGGGGTTTGAGATCTCCAGCTTGTTCTTGGAGTCCCGCTTGGCTTCTCTCTTGAGGTTGAAGAAGCCGCGGCGCATGCTCATCTCCTCCAAGCTGCGCAGCTCAGCAGCTGACATGCGCTCCTTCTTGTCTTTCTTGTCCTTCTTCTCTGTCTTCTCCTTCCTGCTTCCATCCCTCTCTTTGTCCTTTTTGATCAGGTTGAACATGATGGTGGTGCAATGCTCCACTCAGTGTAGCCCACCAGTTTGGCTTTTATATCCTCACACCAAAGGGATTTTTCCATACAGAGACAGAGATCCAGTTTTTGGGTGCAGTCTTTTTTCAATCCAATGAAGGAGTTATGCTGCCACTTCTTTGAACGCCCTGGGTACAGAAACAGTACATTTACACAATCAAGATATCTGGCATGGTGACACAATAAGAAGCACTTGTAATAGTAATCATAATATAATGAATCCTTCCAATGTTTATGAATGGGAGAGCAGAATAAACTAACATAGAAAAATACTAAATAAACACCACTATCATTACTCAAGCCCCTCAGCATACCAAGCAATGCATTAGTAAGACAACATAGAAAATATATTGCATATCACAACTGTGGAAACACTTAAATGAGCATTGGAAAACAATAAAACATTCCTGGCTCCAATTTAGAGCTGTGCATTGTCAAAACCTCAAAGGTCTGTGCAGATTGATGGCCACAGAGCTAAAACAGACATTATAGAAGCATAAAAGGGCAGATAGACCAAATCCCTAAAACCTGCAAGTCCTTTTCTACCACAGCAGAACTACTCAAACACCACCCCCACTACCTCCACAGGATAGCAAAGCACCCCAAATAACCATACACCCAACAATTATAGCTGAGTGGTGAATGATTTTCTGTCGCTCACATTCAATAGTAGTAGGCTACCCTTGGTATCGGCCAATTCAATATTAACAAAGAAAGACAAAATGGTGCTGCCTCAGTCAAGAGTCTCAGTCCATGGCATATGAAAAGTCAGTAATTCCACGTGAAGTAGTGTACTGACAAACTTCTGAACGTGTTTTAAAATTTGAATTCCAAATGGACTAAGAGTATAGCTAGAGAGAGTATTTAGTGAAAAGTAAAAATGGACTCTAGTAGCCCTGTGTCAAAAATCAAGCTTTCAAATTAATTTGGTCCCAACCAGTAGAGACACCACAGCATTTTATCAATCTCCATCAGTACGGGGCCAGGTTCATCCACACCACATGAAGGCAGAAAGCCAGGCCTTTTAAGGACCAACCTTTTTAGAGTTTAGACTCCATAGCAATATGATCCAGAATAAATTGTTTCTTGCCACTACTGATTTGTGGTTCATCTTTCTAAAATGTACTGAAAAACATAGTCCAACTGTCTAGGTGTTACACAGCTGCATACTTGACTACTTGAACTTGCAGTCTGAATTTGCTTGACATTTCAAAGGTTATTTGAGCATATTATTAACCATTCCATGATCACAGTTGATGGTCACTGGGATGTTATGGCCCTGAATATTTGCAATCAACTGGTACAAAGTGAAGAGAGCACAGCCGCATGTTAACTGTTGCCAATGTTTTCATTAAGTACCGTTGGCGAAAGGGAGAGATGCTAGTAGGCTATAGCCTGTGTAGAAAAGTAGTTTTAATCATTACAAGATAGGTGTCTATTTATTTAGCTAAAACGTCTAATTGCACACATGTTATACGAGTAATTGTAAATTGGGCTTCCTAAATTTCTACAGATTCTTTCCAACCACTGTGGACTGGGTAGGGGACAGGGACAAAAAAAGAAAAGACAGCCATCTAGCATGCTAGCTTTTTATCAGAGGTTGAATGAGAACTGACCTACTACTCTCTAGCTATTTACATCACTGCAGTGTGTACGTAGAATTGCAGTGAAAAAAATGCTTCTGGATTGCAAAGCTACAAAGGTCTCGGTGTCGTACAGTAGACTAGCTAGTAGCAAGCCAGGTGACCAGGCAAACCTCTGTTCTTTGTAAATCGTAGGTCGCTAGCCAACTAGCTAGCTTGTTAGCTCAAATCTGATTTGGGATTGGTGATTTTCCAGTGTCTGCTAAATGGTTAGTGGGGTAGCTAACTAAATCGCATGATAAGCAACCACTCAAAATGTTCCCGTACACATGCATCATTAAGTCCTCTAGCAAAATCTGTATATTTGTGAGATGATGGAATGCTTACCGTTTTCAGTGACCCTCTGTGCTGTTTCTGACACACCGGTGGGGTTTTGTTTTAGAGCTGTGATGGGTGCAGCTTGCGCTATGAGAAAAACCATAGAAAGCAGCTGCGCTGACTGTGTGATTAGCTGGCGAGTCTCTCGTCACTAGGATCTATCGAAGTTAGTAGAACGCTGCTTCCTGCTGGCCAAATCCATCTATTGCAGATGCTGGCCTATTCAATTTACTGTTTGCTTCAATAGGCTACATTATACCGGTTTACAGATTAAGATAAATAATTAGTTTTAAGCTTTTTTTTTTTTATGATGGTCGAAATAATTAACCGATGAGCTAAAACCACTGGTTAGTGTATAGACTAGCATATTAGATGCCTACCCTGCATAGGTTAGAAAAGTTTAATGAATGTATGTAGCTTTGGAAGCCCTAGCCTACACGTGAGCACATGCGTAGCCTAGTTACATCGTCAGCAACAAATGTGAGGCTCTTAAAAAGCCTTGACATCAGTAAGTGAATCGAAGCCAGAAATCAAAAGGTGAGTCGCTGTAATAACAAATGTGGCTATTTGAACAGAAGACAATTAGGATGATAATTATTTTGTAACCTGTAGGCTACATTGTTTGGCTATCTAATTTAATAGAACCGTATTCCTTCAATTGAATTCCGTTGTAAAGGGATTACATTAATTCAAATGACTGCACAACTCCGCTTAGGCTATGTACAAACAAGGTGTTTTGTGACGTAGGCTAGACGATGCTGTTTGAAGAACAGTAGACAGATGATGTACTAACCTAATAGGTGTAGGCTAGGCTATAAACTGTAAAATACTGGAATAAACCTTTTAGTGCAGAGTTAGGGTTGGTCACTCAGGTCGTTTGGATTTAATTTATTTTGAGGCTTTTCACAAACTCACCACACAAAACGTTTTATCTGTAGTGCTAATTGTCTTTTTTTTTATCACGGTAAGATATAGGCTTGTTCTAATAAAATTACCATTTGGATTAGCCTATATACAATTTTGTTCAACCTTTAAGAAGGTTGAGGCTAATTGGAGCTATAATAATAATAATAACAATAACGCATCCTACTTTCGAATCTCCGAGTTTTTTTATTTTTACAAATGTGTTTATTCCAGAATTCCAGTTTTCATGCCGGCTATGTAGGCTAGGTCTACTGTACAGTGGACACCTTGCAAAATGCATACGGATCAGTTAGGCCTGTAGGCTAATTATGAACTTGTCCGGCTCCAAATTATAGTCTAAACTTATTTAGCAACTGGGGTGCGTTACATTATAAAATATTCAAAGGCAAGCTTTTTCTATCAATATCGTTCTCCAATATCGTTCTCCTTCTAGTTTAGCCAACAGGCTATGAATACATGCAATGATAATACCTCAGTTGTCTGTTAACATGACACTTTTCCTTGTGTTTAGCCGATGATTTATTTATTATTTGTGGAATACGCCTTTCACCCTTTCTTCGTCTTTTGTCATCCAAATTGTTTTAAAATTGTTGCAGTAGCTCAAGGCCCATTGCCTGCTGGGACTAACAACACCTCAGTGCAACTTTCTTGGACCTCGAACTCCAGTTTACTCTGTAGAGATGCACCCTGGTCAAAATGAAATCAATCCTGTGCCTCCTCAGGTACCTGTGATTATGCCTGCCCCTTACAGACCCCCAAATTGCCCAACTGGTCTTGAATACCTGACTCAGGTAGACCAGCTTCTGATCCATCAGAATGTTCACATTGCTGAAATTGTTCTCAACTTGGAAACTCACAATTCTTACACTGTAAAGAACAGTGTAGGACAACAGGTGTTTGCAGTGGCAGAAGAGAATGACTGTTGCACACTAATGTTCTGCGGCCCGGACAGACCTTTCACCCTTCATCTCAAGGACAATCTTGGACAGGAAGTGGTGACAGTCACACGTCCCCTGAATTGCAGCCTTTGCTGCTTCCCTTGCTGCTTACAAGAGCTGGAGGAACAGAGCCCTCCTGGTTGTCCTATAGGGTACATAATACAGGAATGTCATGTTTATCTGCCTAAATTCATCATACTGAACGAGAGGAGGGAGCCCCAGCTTCGGATCCAAGGACCGCTTATGGCCTGCAGCTGGTGGGGAGACATCAACTTTGAGGTGAAGTCCCTGGATGAGTCAGTGGTGGTTGGACAGATAAGCAAGCAGTGGACTGGATGTATACAGGAAGCTTTCACTGACACAGACAATTTTGGAATCTCTTTTCCCATGGATCTGGACGTCAAGGTCAAAGCTTCTCTGCTTGGTGCCTGCTTTCTCATCGATTTCATGTTTTTTGAGAAACAGAAGGGATCAAATGATTAGGGGACTGATGTATTTGTCCACTAAATATTTAAATGTGTTGTTTTTAGTTTAGGGTTAGTTGTTTTTCATTCATTTATTTAGTCTATATGGATTTTTTTGTGTGTTTGTATTTTGTATTGTGTTATGACCGTCCTGTTAAATGCATTCAAAGGTTATTACACCTTATTTTTTGTGTTTATTGTAAAAAGGTTTTACAAAGTGTAAATTAAGACAATTACAATGCAATGAATATGCTTAAGCCTTAAAATCGATTACAATTAAAACATTTAAATAACAAGAAGTGTTTGATGCAATATTGAGTCACATTTTTTGTTAATATTTTTGTTATGTTTTTCCAGCATGCATAGATTAATATTGCAGAAGATTAGGAAATAGATCAAGCAGGGGCGAATCTAGGTTCCCACTTTTGGGGGGTAAAACCTATAATTTTTCCTGTGACCCAGAAAAACTGGCTAATGAAACTTTTGTAGGGCTAGATTCGCCCATGAGATCAGGCATACTCCGCCCTCAAGTGTAATTAGCCTGCCTCTAAAAGAACAATGGGCTCACATGTTTCTATCATGGACCTTCCTACAGGAAAAAGAAAGCGCAATTTTAAATTTAGCAACGTGAATTAAGTAACAGCAAACCTGAACATATTACAGGGCAGAACATTTACATGCATTCATTTAGCAGACGCTTTTATCAAAAGCGACTTCCAAGAGAGAGCTTTACAAAAATGCATAGGTCAATGATCATAAAAGACGAGATAGCCCCAAAAACATTGCGGGTAACCAAAACATGAAGCATACAAACATGAAGAACATCCACACCCTCTGAAAAAAATTTGCCTGTCTTCGCCTTGCTCGGATCACTGCTGCCATTGAATAAGGTAAATTTGTACACACGGGAAAACGCGCTCCTGGTTTACACCTGCTTTTAAGAGGCGGAGAATTTCCCCCGCAGAGTAGAGGCGCGCTCTTACTGGCAGACTTTGTAAATACCGCAGAATATATAATTAGGCGCACTTTACACGTATCCTCCTACCTTTTTGGGTGGAACTTCCACTTTCCCCATGACCCTCCCACTTTCCCCATGACCCTCCCACTTTCTCCATGATCCTCCCACTTTCTCCATGATCCTCCCACTTTCTCCATGATCCTCCCACTTTCTCCATGATCCTCCCACTTTCCCCATGACCCTCACACTTTCCCCATGACCCTCACACTTTCCCCATGACCCTCCCACAAACGCATATTGAAAGCAAAACTTGCCTGTTCTCACTCATGTGGCAGGCAATCTGCAATTTTACCCAAGTGCGCCCTGTTTGTAAATAGCCCGTATCGGTTAAGTCAGTCTTTGCAACAGTTAACGTCTGGAAACAGGCGCAAACGGCTTCATAAATCTATCCCTGAGTGCCTATGACTGCAAATCAGTGCCGGATGTAAGGTATGGCAAGGAAAAAAAAAAAAAAACGTTTTTATCCAAAGCGACTTCCAAGAGAGAGCTTTACAAAAGTGCATAGGTCACTGATCATAACAACAAGATAGCCCAAACATTCGGGGTAGCCAAAACATCAAGCATGCTTTGTAAAAAAACAAATAAGTCCCAAAGGGAAGAACCATAAGAGCATGTAGTTAAACAAGTTACAATTAAACAACATGAACCTCAATCTTCCCATGGAAAACTATTATTTGCACATTACAGAACATTTTTTATTTTAGCCCTTTCTGCCTGGCAACCAACCACAGGTAGAAATTAAAACATAACATAGGTCAAAGTGACATCTCCGCATACTTCTAGAACATCAATCTGTTGGAGATGGGGGTGACGATATATGTAGGTGTTAGTCTGATTCCCATTGACTATAATCCTGAAGAACTGAGCCTCACAAGAAATCATCACCTGAAAAGACAAAGCAAGCCATATCATGCAATGTTACATTATTTTTAAAAGCCCATATCATGCAATGTTACATTATTTTTAAAAGCCTAAGTAAATCTTGCACTGTAAATATATCCCTTTTATGAGTGTGGGTAGGTACCGTGAAGGGCTGGCCTCTGTGGAAAGGCATCCCTCCACATCTCTCCTCTTTTCCATATTGGTCTCTCAGCTTGCTGTTACACACCACAACATTGTCATCGAAACGGGGATTATAGTGCAGCGCAATGCCTGTGTTAAAGCTCAGGTTAATGTGGAACCTAGGTAAACAAAGGCAGAGTTCATATCAAAAACATGTACAGTTACATGTCATCTACCATGAAACCTTTTTCAAGCGATCACTAACAAGAGTATGTTCACTTCTTTGCAATGACATGTAACAGTTTATTCAGATCAATTTCTTACATTCAAACATCCATACGACTTGTTGCAGTACTATATATTGCATAAAACTAGACATACATTTCTACAATGTATTATTTAAATCAAGCAAGACAGACCTTTTGGCATTAGAGCTAGCTATTCCCTGGATATTGATAGTCCGGCCAGGATGAAGTCCACCATTAATGATGGTCTTGTATGGGACAACCTGAATCCAAATGGAACAACAGTGAGTGACTGTCCTGTGTGATGATAGTTAAAGACTAAGTTAACACCAAAACCTCTTTTCAGAGTTAAAACATACCTGGCTAAATACATCAAACCTCAGTTCACCAAACACATCAATCAAACAATTCTTTGGAGAAGGGTTATTTTGTGTAATTTATGATAAATCCTAGATCTTTTTGCCCCTACTGATGAAAATCTTTAGTATAATTTGTGATGTAGGGTTCCGATTCGGGGGACCGTTTTCTCATCAGAGGGATGTGTTGTGTACAATAATTGGTTGTGTTCATGTTGTTACATCTGACACGCCCTAATTCCCATTTGGTCTCCCTAATCTGCCGCATCTCCTAGCGTAGCTCTGTAAGTGGAGACAGGTGTGCAGGACTGTGCTGATCCCACAAGCTGCATCCTGTTCCAATTAACACCTCCGTAAGTACCCAGTCCTATCACTGACTCTGTGTTTTTTTAGTCTGTGTTTTCTAGCCTCTTGTGAGCCTTGTCTTAAACTCTAAGTTCTTCTGTCACAGTTCCGTCCTCTCTGTTTCTGGTCCCTGTCTCCAGTCCCCTAGCCTTGGTCTCTGGTCCCTGTCTGTAAAGATGTATGCTTACATGGTTCAGTAAATATTACATTATTAAACCAATACCTGAGTCAAGGTTTTGGTGCTTACACTACTAGAGTCAAGTTATAATCTGTTATAATTTTCTCCTCCTGCAAACATTTCCATATGAAAATGATTGGTAGTTTTCATAGAACAATATCAATTTACATATCCTTGTTGTGCTGGAAATCCTGGTTGAGGAGGGAATCCTGGGTGAGGGGGGAATCCTGGTTGGGCAGGATAACCTGGTTGGGCAGGATAACCTGGTAGGGCAGGAAAACCTGGTTGGGCAGGAAAACCTGGCATGACAGGAAATCCTGGCTGGGCAGGAAATCCTGGCTGGGCAGGAAATCCAGGAAATGCTGGTTGTGGAGGGAAGTAGGGCTACGGTAAAAAAGAAAAAAAGATAAGATCATTCTAAACCTTCATTCCAAGGCTTTCTGCTTCATCAGGATTGTCCTGTATTTTCTTACAGATGGCAGTATAAACTATGAAGCAGTGCATTTAAAATCATGTTAAATAGTACTAGTACTGATATCAACTACTTACTAACCGAGAGTGAGGTCATGCCGGAAAATATCAAGTTAGTAAGTAGTCAATATTTATCAATGCTATAACTCACTGCAGGGTTTTGGAAGGCAATAGAGGTCACTTCCACATTCCCCCCAACTGAAATGGTGTCCACTGCATTGAAGGGGATGCGATGCCGGTAATCCATGATATGGCATCCATTGGCATTCAACTAAGGTAAGAGAGGAAGACCATGAGTCCAACATTGGCCTGAGGACAGTGAACGAGTCATCTATCCCTTGTGCTATTTGTAAGCATTCAGCATCTCCCCATTACTTTTTGTTTATATATGCATATATTTATATTTTCATAGCTTAAATTACAGTATATTAGTTACTTCCTTGCATTCAGCCTTTTTTGTTTAGTTGCTAGCTCTCTAAATGTTTCTTTGGAGGAAAAAAATACAAAAAATACAAAAAATGTATATACGAATGTATACATTATTGCATTATTACAATGCAAGTGTCATTTTACATGCAAAAAGTGCATCTTAAAACACTGCATTATTGAAAAAAATATTATTGAAGCTAAGTAGTCTTGGAAGGGGGGGGGGGGGGGGCTTTAAGGGCAAGGTTAGCTTTGAAAGCCAGTGGTCACTAACAGGAAAACTGTAAATGAAGGAGTTGTGTGGAAACCTTTGTCCTTTGATGGGAGACCAGCATGGGGCTAAAGTTGAGATTTCTACAGAAGGCTACTGTTTAAATGCCACAATTACTTTTATTTAACAAGAGCTACAAAATGAAACCCTCCAAACTGGATATAAGATAATCATTGGGTCACCAAGGGGGTTTACACTTGCCAGAGAAGACTACAGCCATTCTGGTAAAAAAAAAAAAGGAAGTAGTCATAAAGGGGAAATGGAAAACTGTAACCTTGTATGAATCACGTTGGACTGTAATAATTAAGGTGAAACTGGAACCAGGGGTGAAAGGTGAGTTCTGCTTCCGCTCTTCCTTCCCCCATGAGGACAGCTGGAAAGTGTTGGTGACAATGTATCCAGGGCAGCTGTCATACCGAGGGTTAAAATGAAGGGCAATGTCTGCCCCTGATCTAGAACCACACTGTAAATTGACATGGAACCTGGGATAGAAAGAAGCAAACGGATACACACAATAAGAGAGAGAGGCATTGGAAGCCTATGCCACATGCCTTCAGACTATTTAACCATGTGATTCTGTACGCCTGCCCCATGATGACTCACATAACGGGAAACGACTGTTGAACTTTTTTTGTTGTCTTTCTTTGTCTTTTACTAAATCGAAAATGCACGTATAGGCTACATTGTAGTCTACATCGGTTTTCAAGTCAACAGCAAAGCCTATTTTCGCCCTCTTATCTCGGATCGAGACATTCTAACTACAGGTCTAGTAGACGAAAAACTTACTACAAAGTGCACTGTTACTAGCCTACTTGTTCTACTGTGATTTTCAATGAACAAGAGTATCCCGAGTAGCCCAACCTAATAGACTTTAGTAAGCACCACCAAATTCGACATTTACCTCTCAGCCCTAGGCGAAATTCGACCACTAACAGTTATGGTTTTCCCTTCTTGCAAGCCACCTTGGACGGAGCCAGCGAATGGAATGCTCTAAAAAAAATGGATGATCATTTCAAAGGACAATAATAATGATATGAATTGCAATAAACAATTGACTACATAGCGTTTACACATACATCCGTAAACCAGATCGACTGAAGTTCAAGCTTATTGAGATGCTACAAAGTTTCAAGATTGCGTAAACAATTAGATTGAGGTTTAATCGAGGGCTGCAAACGTGATCAGCCATATGATATCATTTTAAAGGTATGAAATATTTTCTTACCGGGTTGTAAAACGGTTCCTGGTTATAAAATGCCATTTCACTTAATGTCGGTTCAAGTCGTCAACACTAAAATGAAGATTGGAAAATTAATGCTGTATACTGATGGTTTAATGTACCCTTTTCTGTGGTCAGCGCTCGAGATGAATTGCACAACGACTTACTTTCTGTTTTGTTTTTTTACATTGTATTGAGGGAGGAGTGTTGAAATCAGGAAGTGGGTAAAAAGGCCATACATTTTGTTAAATATTTTGAAAATTATTTGGACACTGAACGCTATTACTGCTACATTAAACAGGAACTCCAATTTTGCAATTGTTGCCTTCTTGCTGGAGCCAGTGGTAGAGATGGACTGAAAGCATAATGATCACTTTCAAGAGTGATAAGACCATCAATGATATGTACTCAATTAATGATATCCACTCTGCATTAAAACCTTTTTAAATGTTAAGGTTTTGGTTATTAAATTGAGGTAGGCTGCAAGTTCTTACCAGTGACAAGATAGCAGTAATTAGGTTATAGGCCTAGGCTACTTGACATAGGTCAGGGGTGACATGATCAGCATGCATTGCTGTTTAGCTGTAGCATTTTAATACATCCTGTTTGTAAAATGGTTGCTGTTAATGCCAGTTCACTTGAATTCTGTTGTCTTTACTCAAATTAGGATGCTTTAAAACTCTGATGGGTGTTTTCTCAACTGTGCACTTGACATTTGAGGAGTATCTGCTGCATAGCGATGAGTTTTGGAAGCAGTCTTTAGGGGTGTTGTGACATTTTAAGTGAACCAGACCAGGACAGTGTAGGGTGGTTTTGTCCGACATGTCCGACAATCATTTACCAAGGGAGTTGATCAGTGAACTTGAATAACACGTTTACACACCTCACAACCCATTCACCATACTGACCTTTAAAATGAGACTGGTAACACAAAGTACTCGTGTTAATTACATGTAAACACAGAAATACATAGGCTTTATTTATGATAAATATTCCCAAGACAAATCTGCATGTCCCCTTTCAGAGACCATTGATTTTTTAAGTGCCGCATTATGGTTTCAAGAAAATATTAAGTAATAATTTCAACATACAGTTTAGCCTTGTGTCATTTGACATGACAGAAGAAAATTGTCAATAATATTGAATCATTGAATACCCAAGCATCAGGTATTTTGGTTGAATCAAACCAACTGGATAGACCACTGAGAATATATTTTAATTAAGCATCTCATTCTGAATATAGCATATTGTTACAGCATTAATTAGGTTATCTGTCTCTCAATCTGCTTATCTTGGGCCAAGAAGCAAACCTTAAGATGTAAACTCTTAGGCTCATAATATCAGACTGTCCCATCTTAGAAAAGCACCAAGCGCAATGGTTAAAGTCCAAAAGTAGGCATACACTTAAATGTTGCAAGCCCAATAAGACACAGGATCTCATTATAGTGAATGAAGTTTTATTGTCTTTGAAACTAGAGAAAGTGCACTGACTAACCACAATCTGTACGTTTTACAATGCATAAAATACACAGGCCATAACATTTGTCATTACCAAAAATATCTATATAAAGATATATACATAAATAGGTGTTGCGTACCTATTTAATATACACATCATATAAAATATTTGTACAAATAATGAACAGATATGTACAATAAATAAAAGCTATACATGTATATATGTACACAAATCTGACAGATGATTGTATTGTTTTCACTGCACACATTCGATCACAGTAGTCTTTCACAAGGTTGTGCCATTACAGTACATTCATCCATTCAAAACAAGAATGCACTGGCGAGATTTACAAACACACAAGTGAAAGACAGAGAGAACACATACGACCAAGGCACATCAAAGAGCAGTGGTGACCCATCTTATTATTATAAAACATATTTTTGTTTCTTGATAAGACTCAGTTTTATACTATGACAATCCTGTTCAATGCTACCTTCAAATCCGCACACACAATGCAATCCTGTTTCCCAATCACAAAAAAATCCAGTCTTTAGACTGTCAGAGATTATGTGCGTACAGAAAGTACAGCACACAATTCAAATGGTTGGGTCAAACCAAAGTTAAAACAAGAAGATTTTACTATATTCCTTGTTTAATCGCACAGTAAAGATATCAGCCGGTGGTGAACCGAAAAGATCCAATACACTTGGAATATGATGGTGTATAGGGAACCTCATACCTCTTATTTTTTACACTTAATATTAGCTGTCTTAAGTTTCAACAGATAAAACACAATTTAAACATGAGTTCCCATTTACTTAACTCTCTGAGGCCTTTATTGTCTTACAAATACAGAATCTGGCTTCTCAACCCTCAACATGCATACGCATGTGTTTCCCCACTAAGAGAAACAAGGAAGGCAAATGGCAATCAGCACTTACATAGTGAAAGGGAGTGTCATTAGACACACTGATCCTAAATCCTCTATCCTCTACCCTATCCCCCAAAAATCATCCACTTCAACAATCATTCAGTACTGGGGGCTACTTAGGGATCAGCTGCTGTATTTATACATGTAGGGACAACGAGAGTGCAGGCCCTGACAACAGTGGTCCCGCAGACAGTGGTGGTGATCCCATGGCCTTTTTACACATTATAGAAAGACGAAAGAGAAAAAGTAGGAACAGAGAAATAGAGTGAGGTGAAGAAGAGACGGGGGGGGGGGGGGGTGGAGTTTGAATTAAGATTGAGCATACACAGAAAAAAAAGGGATGGCCATTTTCATTGTTGACAGGGAAACATAGAGAGGGCGTTGTAGAAGTGTAGTTGGGATCCAGGGAAAAGAGGTCAAGGAGAGCAGTAGCAGTGGATGAGAAGCCAGGTTACCATCCAGGACAGAGTAGAACCGAAACAAAAAGAGACAGAAATTCGGTGAAACTCAGAGTAGAGATGGATTTGAAAGAGATGCACTAAAGCAGAGAAATTAAACACCTAAAGCAGCAACCCCCACTTAGACGGCAGGACAGAGAGGACAATGGGGGTGGTAGGTAATGGATAAAACTTAACATGTTTCTAATAAGGCAATCAAGTTATCCACAATTAGAAGAAACCATTAACATGGAATAAAATTATATGAAAGTGATTGCTAATTTTCAGAAGGTTGAATCATTCTGTTTGCAATTCCAAAACATCCTGCCCATCACAGCGGAATCAACACCTTCATAGGTGCCCTGTTTGTTTTGCAACTTGGTCTTATACGAGTGTGTGCCAAAAGTGGAGCGGGATCAATGGAGAGTCAACAATGGCCCCCAATTATCCCCCCACACACACACATTGTCTGTCTAAGATACATACTCGGCTGACTTCCAGAAGTGACCAGGGTGGGACAGTCTGCGGTTGAGCTTGGGCAGCTTCTCTAGCATGTCCGTCAACTGGGTGAAAGTTGGTCGCTCAACTGAATGAAACGACCAGCAGGCCGTCAGGATCTCCTGAAGGGGTGAGCATTTAAATAATTTATGGATTATGTTTAGTTGTGTTGATCATTTGTTAGTACTAACCCATTTTATCATGTCTGTTAAAAAGCACAAACTTTACTATAGAGCAGTAAAGTATACATTTATGATAGACTGATGTGTGACCTCACCGTGACTTCCTTGCCCAAGCTAACTTCGGATAGGACCTTCTTGATACCCTGGCCGCTGCCAACCAACCATATGGTGGCTTCTGCTGGGTGGTTTTTGATTGGCCAGTCTCCGGCCTGCAGCTCGTACCAAATAGTGCTTAGGATTGACATTTCTGTAGTTAGCTTTACGTAATCACGGATTGCACTGAGGAATACAGTATTGGTGGGGTATAGTAAGAGGAGGATTGGGTTGCAAAACCCTTGATGTTTAGCAGGAGAGAGTAAGGGTGTCTTAAAGTACCTGAAAGCATAGACATCTGCAGCGTTGGAAAAAGGAAGCTGGTCCTCATGGTTGCCTGGGCCCATCCTGCGAACAATCTCTGGAGCAAGGTAACATATCCACCCGTGAGGTAGCTTCAGCTTGTCCTCGCGCCTGGTAACGTGTGCACAAGCACACACACACACACACAGAAACAAGTACAAAAAACACTTACAAACTTAAACTGTGACTTATGTATGCATTCCTTTGTTATTTAAACAACCTTAAAAAAAAAAAAACTCACCTTCCTTCTTGAACTACTCCTGACATTCCAAAAAGGCCAAAGTCTGTGATGACCACTTTGTTTGAGTCATAGAAAACATTCTTGGACTTGAGGTCCTTATGGACAATGCCTTTGGCATGAAGATAACCCATTCCCTGTGAAGAGGATTGGTGATCAGGTCTTTGAACTAAAATAAGAGATGTTTAATAGCACTATATATAGTATTGGTAACATACCTTCACAATTTCCTGAGCTATTTGCCTGGTCTTGTGGATGTCCAATTTGTGCTTGGAGTCCCTCACCACAGAGAATAATGTTCGACCTTTACAGAAACTGAAAAGTAAAGTTATTTTTAATTAGATTAGATATTTCAATGAGAATAATATGCAGGAAACAGATCAAATGGTTTAATTATTGTAAATAAAACTGGTAATGAGTAGAAAATTACATTGAATGTACATTAACACTATGAATACTTATTTATACACACAAATAAATAACATTCTCCCCCCGAAAAAGGGGTCTTTTGGAGGCGCCCATGGCAGTGCCCATCAGGTGACCAACCTGGTGATGATGGCGAGGTGCGGCGGGTGCATGCAGGCGCCCATGAAGAGAACAACATTCTCATGGCGTGTCTGTCGGTAGTTCATCACCTCCTTCTTGAACAGCTTGAGGTGGCCCTGGTTGTTACCATCAATCTCCAGCAGGCGGATGGCAACCTCACCATGCCAACGACCCTTATGTACTTTCCCCCAACGGCCCTGAGGGAATGGGGCAAACCAATAAGTTGTTTTCTTGAAATGGAAGTTCCAAATATATGAAATGCCATTTGTAGCCATGTAATAATATAACATTCTACTAAAAAAGGATGCAAACACCCCAATCCCAACGTAAACGTAACTGACTTCTTCCATCAACTGACTGTATACTTCATATTAAGTGTGTCACAAAGAGAACCAAGTTTGGTAACATGAAGCAACAACACATTTCTCTTTACCTAAGCATGAAAAGCCAGGTCCCACTTAAATCTAAACGTATGTACTATGCTGCCCTAAAGCTGCACTCCCTCTATGTTGTCGGCGACAATGCCATCATTGATGTTTACCTTGCCGATGAGCTCGCCCAGTACCAGCTGTTCATAGGGGATGTCCCATTCCTGCAGGTAGACACTAGTCTGACTGGCTTTACGGGTGATTGGTCCCCTCCAGTGGCCCCCACCCCCAAAGCCCCCTGAGTTGGGCAGATCCTCAAGTTCATCCCCGTTGCACTCTTCATCCAACGGCCTCTCGTCTCTTCCCTCTCCGTCCCCTGTGGTATTCTCCTCTCCAGGGTACTCTTCCTCCTCTGCCTCCTGTAAAGATACCTAGTCCTTATTACCAAGGAATACGTTTTTGTCCTTAGTGCTGAATAAAATGTTTCTGTGCAAGGGCTAGTCATAGTTGCACAGGTACGCAACACATTTGTCTCATGACATTTGGGGAAAGAATATCTCTCATAAATTCCTTGGATGAAAGGGATCAAGCAACATGACAAACAGTTACAGAAGATATAAAATCATGTAATGTAGTAATCAAACTAAAAATTGTATGTTATCAAAGTAAGGGCCGGCACTTCAGCAAAAGTTCCCCATATGATGTTTTATTTTTTCATTTTGCACGGCTAAGACAAGTTCCTATCCAATCTGATGGCATCAGACACTAGACTGAAGACATGTCGTTTCTCTAACCTGCTACCTTTTATTCCAGTCAGTAATGTTATGCTACTTACCACTCCAGTCTTTACTCCAAGATTCTGCTGCTCAGTCACAGCCAGCTGGGTTTCTCTGCCAAAAGGAACATTTCCATGATAATCAGTGATCCCCTAACCTTCGTCCAACCTTGGCACTATACTTGTGTCAACATACTATTTCAAGTACTTTTATTTAGTTTTCTATGCATGATTACTGTTTTGAGGTACAATTGAACAGTATTTTTCCAAACCTCACTCTAGGAGCACTAAATTAAACAAGAAAGTATTTCAAACATACCAAGCCTGAAATCCTCAGTTGACCTTTTACAGAGTTTTTGTACATCACTACACGTCACTTAAAGTCTCTTACCCAGTTTCATGGTATTTCTCAGGGTGATTTCCACAAGGATTTGAGAACGTAGGCACATCTGTGGATGTGAGATGATCAGAATGAAACAAACATTTAAACAAACAATAAAAACATTGTGATGTTGACGTGAGCATTCTGCACAACCATTGAGTATCATAGCCAATTGTGTCAACTAGTTTTTGTGCTAGCCTTATTACGTTATTGGCATACCACCAGTTATTTATATACACTATCAATTTTGTAAGCACACAGCCACAACAATGTCCAAGTTGACACTAATCCTGTTATTACATGTAATACAAACATAGAGTAGTTAAATTAATTGACAAGCATGTGCATTTTAACAGAAAAATGCTTCACTTCCATCCAAATCCACCAGAGGGAGGAACAGGGTGCACACAGACACAGACACAGGAGACTTGTTAACTCACCAGGAAAAATAAACTGTTGTCTAGGCAGTGAATAACAGGCAGCTAAAGGAACATATGGAAAATGATTGGAGGAAAATGAAGAAGAAAGAAGAAGGGGATACTGGATACTATGTTAGAACAGCAATAAGCAGTTTCTAGGGGATATCAGTAGGATACACACCACCAAGCATATTCAATCAGGAAATTAAGATTAAACAGTAAAGCATTTTTGAGGGGAAGGTCATTTTGTTATTAGTTTAATTGAAAAATGTGTATAGGTTATCACTGGTTGATTAGCCGTCTGAATGAGTAATTAAAAACATAGGGAGTGGCTGCTGCCTTGAGGTGCCAGTGAGGGCTGTAAGGCATGAGGCCTGACCTGGGAAGTTAAAGCGGCTGTCTCGAGGAACCTGGGGTGAAGGGTTGGGAGGTGGCGTGGCGCCGACGCTGGGGGGGTTGCTCTGTTGGAAGGGGGCTGGTGAGGAGGGCGTGGACGAGGTGGTGGACGAGGGGTTACTGCTGGAGTCTATCGGGTTCTGCAGGGAAGGGTAGTCCTGGAAGACAGGAAAGATTTCAACAGGCAGATACAAAGACTAACATGCAATCGCAAATACACACAACTGAGTACACAACAGGGATATGGGACACAGCTGGTAGTATAAATACACACAAAATCTCGTTGAGCCATTGAGATGACAGTATTTTTCATTTAAATGCATATCATGTTGCAGTAATGTTGTTGTTGAGCCTTAGAAAACCCCTTCTGAGACCTTACCTTTTTGTTTATTGCTTTAGGTAATGTCCCAAACATAATGGGCAGCTCTGCATTGCGGTCTATTTTATTATTGATGTCTGAAGGTACAGATTCTGCTCTGCGTATTGGCACTGCAATATATGTAATAAACACAATATTATTGCACTAGTAGTAGATACATGTATTTATGTGGATATTCAAAATACATTTCAGTTTTACTGTGCAGTCAAGACCAAGGAAAATGTGAAAATGTTTTGAATGTCCAGGCCCAATATATACCTTAGATCAGATTAGAGATTAGAATGGTATAGTAACATTGTCAGGTAAAACGACATTAGGTATAGTGTCACCTGGGATGGCAGGCACTTACCTTGCACAAATGATATCCTGCATGATACCGCTTCTTTGGTACATTTGTTGTGGCATTTTAACCTAAGAGAAGAGTTGCACATGTTAGACACACAGCCGATAAAGGCTTCAGTTACTGTAACCTATCCTGAATCTGGAGATGTATTATAAGACTCTTACTTGCAGTGTTTGCACTTGACTCCAAACATCATACTTTTGTGACAGACCTGACAAGTCTGAGAAAGCCAGGATTTTGTTGAAAACCTTAAAGTGTAGAAGAGGTTGTTTCATTATTTTGAATATTTGTTTCATCCACAAATGACATCTACGATCGACCACCTTGAAAGTGCAAGGAATTCTTTCAATTTAAGAAAAATAAACTGTTCCTGTCCCTCTACACTGTCACTCTCAATAAAGCAGAATTGACGAAAATATATTCTCGTAAAAAGATTTGAAAAAAAACATCCACATTTCCAGTAAAATAACATTTCTCTGAATGGTTTGCATAATTGAAATTCCTGGATTTTCCAGGCGCCGTTCTTCCTAAACCAGTGGAAGAATTTTTGGCAGGTCTGTGCCAAGATATAATACAGAGATCACATCCCGGAATTGATTTGGTAGAGTCTCTTTATGTAGCTTATTAAACCCATGGAAAACAGGATAACAGTGTGAGGAAAGCTCCTTTATGACCAAATGAGCATAAGGTGGGAAAGGAGAAATAAGGCATACCAGGACTGACCTGTGAGTTACAGCTAGGCCAATATCTCTCCTCATCTGTGGAGAACTTCGGTTTATTGCCAAGTTATCTAGAAAGAAATGAGAGAAAGACAATGGTAAACAAGGTGTTGTGTGGCAAAGAGAGAGAGACCTATATCAGATGTACTATCAGACATGACATATTTCTATCTGACACACTATATAGGGTGGCAGCATGCCATTTGCAATGAGGGGCCAGTAGCTTGACTTACTCTCCAGGAGAGTTGGGGTGCCCGGGAGTGTGTAGGGGGCAGTGGCAGGACCGGGCGTGCGTGCTGACAGCAGGGGTGAGCGTGTGGTGGGTTCCTCACACCCGTTCCCACTGTTGTTGATCTGAACATTCAGAAGCAGCTTGTTCTTTTTACCCCCCCTGTGAAACAGAGAGGAGGTCAGGTCGGTCCAGTGTTGTTGTCTGATGTGGTGCCCATATCAAAGTGAGCACTGATACATGGATGGGGGATGGCATGGGGTGGGGACAGTATGCCTACTACTTCATACTTCTGACATGCAAAAAGGACATTTAAAAACTCCAAGAAAATATTAACGTGTCCAAAAAATAAACAAAAGGTTTAACTTATTAAAAAGGAGGACATCAATGTTTACAACTAAAGACCCACTTTCTGGGAGTGGGCTCCTCGATTCGGTTGGCCAGCTGGGACTCTTGACTCTTGCTTCGCGTCAGTGAAATATTGGGCAGGAGCTGCAGCAGTTTCCTGGATGAGGGCGGTGTGGTTCGGGGGAGCTTGTTACGGCTCTTGGTGGTCGGGGTGGCAGGCGGGGTGGCCAAGATGTGCGCTGAAGGAGTGAAAGCATCCATTGTGTCCTCTGTGCAAATGTAGGGCACCTGGTGGTCTGAACAGGGCACAATGGATACAGAGACGGAGCGGCCGTGGGTGGGGCTGTGGGTGCTGTGGGTGCTGGGGAGGAGGCCCGGGCTCTGGGGATGGAGGTCCACTGAGCGTGACCGGAGGTCCCCTGGAGGTGAGGTGGCACTGTCACAAAGAGGGGGTTCTAGGATGCAGGAACCCTCACGATGGTCACCGCCTGCGAAAGTGTAACGATGGAGCGGTGAGTCAGGAAGCAGGGGCAGGTGAAAACTTATGATCAAATAACAAAACCATGAACGAAACAATACAAAATGTTGAACACGCCAGTAACTGAGAGTAATAAGAACTAAAAACATAACATAATAAACAGATATATACAGAGGAGGAAATGATGAAGGACGTGTAGTCTAAAAGTGCATGATGATTGACAAGACTGGTGGTTAGAACTCAGGTGACCTTGTATGCATAGAGGAGGAGCAGGAGAAGACGTGACAGACGGGATAAAAACACCACACTTTGGGATGAATAGAATACATTATGTATTCTACTCTACATTAGGTACACATAATAATAAAAAATTACAGACATGTATCAATGTAAGAAATAACATGACGCAAACATTGTATCATTCGGTTATAATGTAGTCAGCACGAGTAACACACTTTGCCTCACAAACAAGCTACTGCGTACTCACCTATTTCAGTGGCGCTCTTGAGGCAAGAGAGGGCAGCAGTGAGACGGGAGCACTCTTCAGAGTTAGAGCCCAGTCTTCTCATTGTGTCCCCCACTTGAGAACTGGACATCTGCAGCAAAGCATCCAGGGACAACTTTGCTGGTAAAGCCTGAAAATGCCCAAATATAGGGAGAGAGAAAGAGGCAGACAAGAAGGTAAAGTGAAGGGGGGAAGAAATGGGGTGAGAATGAGGGA
The DNA here is from genome assembly GCF_021917145.1 of Hypomesus transpacificus. Lineage (NCBI taxonomy): Eukaryota > Metazoa > Chordata > Actinopteri > Osmeriformes > Osmeridae > Hypomesus > Hypomesus transpacificus. Next base: position 4,805,114 of record NC_061074.1, read on the forward strand.
AAGATACAAGACGGAGAATGAGTGCGGAACATGTTTTTTAAGTACAGGAGGGTAGGGAAGATTGATTGATGGGACTGACAGAACAAAGGAATAACATATAAAGATATGTTTAGAGTTATGAGTGTATGTGCCTCACAGTCAGATTTATAAAGCATAATAAAGAGATATGTTGAGCTATGTTGATGGGACGAAAATCTGTGTCAACCATGTCATTTCAGTAAGTACACTGTGGATACTATTTAATAAAAAGCCACTAATAAGCCACAATAAAAGAGGCACTAGTATAAACCAAATTAAGGCAGAACTTGGAAAGCCAAAAATAACAGGCAGCCAAGGATCAGACAACTTTTCTACTGCTGCAGCAATGTCAAAATGTCACAGCAGAGATAGGACATACCTGAGCTTATTTTACGAGTCAAACAACTGAAGAACACATTATTAGGTGGTGAGATAAGATTCAATTGATCCTATACAAGAGCCCTAAAGTGTAGTTTTGGTTGGATATACAGGAAGTTGAAAGATATATAATGTGTATGTAACATATCTCTGTTTAGTGCTTTGAACATGGTTCAAAGTACATTCTTCAACTCGACACCAATGCATTCATGCATGCCTGACTGGTGAATCCTGGAATATATTGGCAAACCGTAAAAAGCTTTTGCCAGTGGACCATCCGCCCCCGTTTTACCGGAATGCATTCTCTCAGGCCTGTGTCTCCCAGGCGACCGCCCCCAAGCTCAATGGACTGTGCTAAAAAGAACAGAAGTGTTTTTTTGTGGGGGGCAGCTTAATCGCCTGGCAACCGAGCAGTTTCCCTATTGTCTCCATGGTAAATAAATGGATAGGGTGAGATGATATGCACAAAAGAGTGTATGACATGGTGACTGGCATAGTGTGTGACAGGAGGAGGAAAAAAGCTTGTGGGTCAACTGCTGAAGATGCTACTTCTGTGTAATGGAACCCTAGATAAAAACCACATGAAAAACAATTCAAAAACAAATTCAACAACAAACAATTCAACAATTCAAAAGCATAGTTGAGATAAAAACCTATTGACACAAGGTATCAGTACTGGACCTAAAACAAATGCGTATCAGATTGAAAGTTCAACTACAAGATATAAATATATCAAAAGGAGGACAGACAAAACAACTGCAACCAAAAAGAGGCCTCTTCTAGCTAAACATACCGGCTATAAATAATGTGTAATAAAGTTTTGTGGGTTTTTCTTGACGTGTTAATTCCAGGGTTCATCCTAGGTGTGTCCACACCATGTCTCTTGCTGTTCATGAGAAGAAAATGGATCCCATTACATTTACATTTAGCAGATGCTCTTATCCAGAGCGACTTACAGTAGTAAGAGTAGTAGAGTGAAGTGCCTTGCCCAAGGACACGTAATTTGGTCAAACTGGCAACCTTCTGATTAATAGCCTGATTCCTTAACCGCTCAGCCATCTGAGCCCCATTAGCAGGGGTTAAGATTAAAAGCAATAGCTGACCACAACTTTGGTCAATCTAAAAATAGAGTAGATTAAAAACAAAATACTACATTTTATGTGGTGAATTATGGTTTGTGAAAAGTTTCAAAGGAAAATGAATGAAAATGAACCTCACAACCATAAAACCATAAATAGTTTTGTGTTTTGTAGTATAGTACAACATAGCTACTGTGACAGGTGTAATAGCCTGCTGTAGCTGTGTGCTAAAATAAACATTGTGCATCAATCTCAAAGTGCATCAACAATCTAGCTAGCTAGTCAACAGAGATCAAGTCTGCTAACCAACTAGGCCTAGTTCATCCAGCTAACAGATTACTAGATAACTAGCTGGCAGTAACCCTACCCAATAATTCAAGGGCCTAACTCACTGAAAGAACTATCTCTGGAAGACAAATAAGACAACTGGCAACCTCTGTAATTCTGCAGCAACTGTCTATCGAAGTTAGTTGACAAGTTGATGAGGTATCAACAGCTATAAATTCATTAGAGTTTGCAAGTTTTTTTTTACGCTAGTCTTCATATTTCAAGCGTTCCATCGGTTCACTTGCTTCTTTTCCAACGACTCAGTATTTACAACTTTTCAACCTCCTGACAACCTCTCAACATGGGACTAGTGGGCGTGGCGGCAGACAGACGTTGTATTTAAAGGCCGAAGAGTTATTTTTGCCCTTTTGTTTCAATTGACAAAAATAAACTAACCCGACGCTGTAGTCTGATAGTGTGGCCCCAAGGACACCACCCAGGAAAGTGCCAGCTTGGTATTGAAGGGCTGTATTGGAGACCTGAATGATACAAGCCTTACAGTTTTATGTGGGAATGTAGAATAAACAACTCAAAAGTGGTCCTTAGCCTCCTTGTAGTGGTAATTTACTGAGCATGTAACAAAAGCTTTGAAGTAAAGGTTAAAGGGCAGACGTGTGGTCGTAAAAGGAACATGCTTCTGCCTGGGCTTCATTGAGTGCCCATTTAATACAGAGGAGGCACGGAGATCAAAGAGAGGGTGGAGTGGGTGGCAGCTACTGTTCGCAGCCATGGAGCAAGATAGAGAAAGAGAGGGAAAGAAAGAGTTGGAAAGAGAGAGAGTCCAAGAACCAGACAGTATCTGCTTCACACACACACACACACACGTGTGTTGTAAAAGAAGAGCATATAAGCAATTAGCCCACATTTGTTGTGCCTGTACGCACACACAGAGTATTTTTTATCAAAGTGTCAACAAGTATGGGTTTTCTGTGTATATTGTGTGTTTGAGCTTCTCTGCATGTGTGTGTGTGTGAGAGAGAGAGACAGGGTGGGTCATTATGCTGAGTGTGGCAGGCCAGGACCATAAACCAACTGTTTGAAAGGCTGACACATACCAATACCTGGCCAGTGTCTGGGCATGCCTTGTGTTTAGTGTTGACATAACCAGAAGCATGATACAAGATGATGACTGACTATGTAATAGAGAGAGAGAGATAGAGAGGAAGGGAGGGGTAGAGAGAAAGACAGATCATTACCGGTACATCAAGGAAAGTCTCTTTCTGTAAATCATTAAACAAACATGACCATAAGGGCTGGAGTTCATACTGACTTTGAGAGCGGGGACACCCCTAAACATCCACACATCTAACACTGGAGCTACACATGACGAAGCATACTATGCAACCACACAGACACACACACACACAGAGAGAGACTTATTGAGAGGACAGAAAATACAACAATGACAAATACTCCTTCTCAAAGACAACAGATTACCATCAATGTGTCTCTACTCAGACGCTACTGTATATTTTTATGTACAAACCCTCAAAGCTACACAACGTCCATCAAGCTGAACAGTGTGGAAACAAATCGCTCAACAGCTGAAGAGTAACAAAGACAATCTTTCAAAACACAAACAAACATCTAGTGAACACAATTTAGACCAAGTTACAATTGTAGCCTAAGCATAGCTCTCCCAATCTCTCCCCTTTCTACGTACCATGTTGTGGATATTGACTCCGTTTTTTCGTTGCTCCTTCTCATGCCCCAGAGAGGTTTACGAGGGTTACGAAACCAAACACTTTAAACTCCTGTCATATTGTGTGAACAACTGAGAAGTCTTGCCTTGCGCACACTCCCAGTTTTTCCCCTCCCTCTCTTTACCTCGGCCCCTCCTTCTTTCCAACAAGTTCGATAGCCAGCAAGCCAGTCTGTCTGCCTGTCTATCTCTCTCTCTTTGTGTCTGTCTTCCTGCTGGCATTCTAATTGAATGCATCAACAACTGTTCGTCACTGCACCCCCACAGGCCCCACCAGCCCCTCTAACCTTCTCCCTATGTATGCCAGGGTAGGACCAAAACAAAATAGCTGTAGGCAATAGCCCATAAAACAGAAAATAGAAGGTTAATCTGTGATGGTTGGTTGACACCAAGCACATTTAAAACAGCTTAAACAGTAAATATTACAGACTTTACATAGGCCAATATAATTGAATGATATAGCTCAACCTCAGGGTTAAAGTTAGGGCTGGTGGTACTGAAGGGTTAACTACGTATCTTGCACTGTCAGCAATCTTAAGTATAGGCAACCCCATTCAAACTATCATAAAACAGAAACTGCAGCAGTCTCTCTCAGTACATATTTTACAGAAAGTCAAGAGCAGTGCCATGAGAATCATGTGTCTAATCAGTCTTTTACCACCTTGAGATAATGGCTGTGCTTCCTGTGCAGTACTGCTTTTTTCCAGCCTTTACTGCCTAACTGTTCTAGAAGTGACTTGCCACACAAGACTAGACACAGAAAGAAGAAAAAGGGGGGAAAGAGGCTGAGAAAGGGAGGGGAGAAAATGGGAGGGGTACATATTCCACAAGGGCACAGGAAACCGTTTTTTGGGGGGGGGCCTTTGTAATGTTACTTTTTTCCAACAACTCCCACACTTCCAGGAAAGGAAAGGCTTGCCGCAACTGACCTAAGATTTCACTTGCCACTGAGTGTTGCTGTTAGGCATATCTTTTACTGCAGAAAAACATTAGGCATTTAAATAGCCAGAATGATCAAATATGTATAATAAAACAGTTTTTAAAAGTATAGTACAGTATTACATGCATGTATTTGACCAGATAGGGGCACAGACGGCTCCGACCATGGGTCATCTGTGGGGGGGGGGGTTACAGGGCGACCATCCATGCTCTTGCCCATAGGAGAATTTTCATTGCTCATGTCAGCCTCTTCGTACATTTTCCAAAACTGTCCAGTCATGCAAATGTGTCTGAGAGGCACGCCTGAGCCCAGCTCTCTGGCCGGAGGGGAATTCCTTTCCGCCTTCTGTGTAAACAGTAATCCCTCCCTACACACCTCACTGATTCAAACTCACTTACACAGACAAACATTCACACACACACAGTCAGACACACACAGACAGAGACACACATACCCCCAATTCACTATGCACGCACACTCACATGAATATACTGTCCCTGCATACGCGTTCATGCACGCACAGGGAATTTATAACGACAGAGCGGTCTAAATGTGTCCTCTCTCAGCTCATCTGACTTCAAAGGTGCTTAACAGAAAATGTCAGCAGTTACTTGCCAGTGCCACCTATTATAGTGTGCAACTCTGGCCAATACATTCTGCACTCTGAGTCACATAATGGATGGGGCCATGGCTGATGAATGCCCATGTTGCCAGGACACTCAGACTCGTAAAAATGATCACACAGAGTGAATAAAAAATGTTGAATCACAAGGCTTCACTGTTCTGGAGTGTAATAATCCACTAAAAAGCCAACTAAAACTGGTCAATTAAGTCTTCAAAAGTTTTTAAAACATATTTAGGAGTCAAATGTGGTAAACTCTCAAACTACGATAAATGTAATAAGTTGATGTTCTGGAAATCCACACACAAAGCCAGGAATGCAAGTGCCCACAGTGCATACAACAGGCGTTTCAAAGTTGCCTGGAATTTGGTCAACTACATAGTAATTCTCTTGAGCAGAGTTTGAAGTGATCAATCATCCTTTCATCCAAGAAGGGCCGATATGAACAAAACAATTCAACAGCAAGGCACAGAAGCTAAATTGCATTATAAAGGCAAACATGCAGTAAAGTCTTATGCAAACAGGAATAATGTTTCTGATCAGACACAACATTGGCCTACCTAAGTACACTGGACAGAAAACCATGTGCTGGACTCTATTGCTCCTGTACACATCCACTGCAGAACAGAAGGCCTGTACACATGCTAGCCTTTATCCCCTTTGTAGTTCAAACTTACAGCCAAGTTAATCCAACTTTCTTTTGTACTGTCCTATTGGGAGTGTGTGTCCAGTCTGGTCCGCTGCTAAGCATGTGTACTCCTGCTCTCCCAGCAGCATGTGTTTCTCTGTGTGTGCGTGTGTGTGTGTGTGTGTGTGTGTGTTGGTGGTATGTGGGAAGGCAGGAGTGGGTGTTTAAAAATAGCATGCTGGGTAAAGACAGTAAGGAGGCACAGCAGCTGACTTGGCACATTCTGGAGCCTCAGAACCAGTTTGGGTTGACTGCTCATCACAAAGTGTGTGTGTATGTGTGAGGGGGGGGGGGTGTAACACTTTGTCCTTTAAATTAATCTATGTAAGTAAATAGTGATACCTACAGTAACAGCAGTCAACTTATACCTGTCACTATGGTTTGATAACAGAAGAGGGTATTGAGGTAGAGTGGTTGGGAAGAGGGTTGCATACTTTGTCTCTCAAATGGCTGTGGTGAAAGGGTTGTGTTTCCAAAATACTGGCAAAACAAACTTGGAGAAGTGGGTTGCTTTTGTTGTGTTGCTTGAATTCTTACATACTTTGTCTTCCTCTATTGTCATTCCTCCCACTATACACCTCCAACAACTACCCTTCTTGGTAAAACTTTCTCACACTCCCTCTCTTGGCTAAACATTTTAATCCCATATATTTGTAAACAGGGCTTGGCAGAGTGAGTTTAACTGGTCCCAATGTGGCTGACACAGTAAAATGAGTGTTCTTATGGGGCACTACAGTTCACAATGACACAGTAACACAAGTGAAGAGGATATTAATCCTATACCGGCATGTTGCCAGGTCCTTTTGGGTGTGTATGCATAATTAGCAGAGTTGCCAAGCTCAGGACGTTAACCTGAGTCTTTGGAGGCTCACAACACGCCAACACCTGTGACAATTGATATGCATGTATTCAGCCTGGGGTCCTGTTCCATTTGCGCTTCATTGCTTATACATTTGAATACAAAATGTACAACTTCAAAAGTGGATCTCTGGTACAGGCCACTGAAACAAACACACATAAAACACACACGTACACTCACCTGTATGAGCTCAGGTCTGAGGTTAATGGTGTGGAGCCAATCCACTAGACGAGGGTAGCTTTCCAGAGCCAGCGTCCTCTCCATCTCAGGCACTACGTGTTTGCACTGCAGTTGTTTACAGATGTAGTTCTTCAACTTTACCTATAGGGGGCACAAACAATGCTGAGAAACTAGGAATTTTACTTTGGTGTCTTGGCGACAGCATTTTAATTTCACATATCAAAACAAAGTACAAACACAACATCAAAACAAGGTTCTGACTGAGTAGAGTCAGATATTATATATTTTTTGCAACAATGACTTGAAGGAAGAGATCCAAGGGGGTGTGAGAGGAAGAGAGCAGCATTACCATACAAGACTATTTGAGTTAGTCATGATTTTGCAATAGCATTGCTGACTGTGGTAATGCAGAAGCAACAATTCTCACTGCAGAAGATGTATGTAAACCTAACTGACACTGCATGGATACGTGTCTTGCGAAGTGCCTTGCTCAAGGGGCACAACAACCCCTTTGTGACACTCATGGTCTCAGTCAGATCCCACCATTTATCTTGAATCAGGTTTGTGTCAACTATAGCTCTGCTACCAACAGTCAGTTTCGATTTCTTACCATTTCAAGTAGATTCAGAACTAAGTTATGTAAATTAAGGCAAAGGAGCAACACTCACAGAGAATCAGGAAATCCCCAAGTGAACTATGAGTTAGGGTGGCTTGAAGTCAAATGGAAAAAAAGAGTGAGAAAGTAGAAAAAGCCTATGAATAAAGGCCTTAAACTACTGTAAGAGACTGAAAATTGACAGTACCAGAATGGTACATATCTATTCTTTTTATGACATGTCTAATGTACAGCCATTATAAACATTAAGACAGCACACAAAAACAAAAAAGGATTTCCATCGAAATATGCACAGATGTAGGTTTACAGCAGCAACAGTGACATATCTAAAAGGTAGAATGGATGACCGAAAAGGGTCATTAAAGGGTTATTTAAAGGTTCAAACAGGAAGCTGTGGAAGAACCATTTCCTGAGGTCAATATCAGGTAATGCTTTCACAATATAGTTTGTTTTGAGGGAACTTGTAAACTGTGCTCTGAACAAAAAAAAATGCAGCTACACACAAACAGAGTAGTTGTACTATTTGCAAGTTGGGGAAACATAGCTGGAAACATTCACACACACCAATGAAGGGACTTCTTTGGTGTATTGGTGTAAACACGGAATGGTCTGAGTTTACAGGCACAGTGTGTACCGCATCTCAACAACCAGGCACCATGAACAATAATATCTCAATTTCAATCGTGCATTGTACAGTGCAGCAATAACGTCATTTCGTCATATCAGACCTTATATTTGCATGTTTCTGCTGCTTAAGAAATCTTACGCACGGTGGAGACTCATGTGCTGTAAGGCTTCTTTTTTTTCTTGCATAATGACTTAAGAGAGAGTGGGGCTGTAATTATAGACTCAGAGGGTGGCTCCTGTGTCCAATGTAAACACAATACAGACCGTTTACATCAGCAAACCAACGGAACCCGATTCCCCAGCCTTTGAGCTCAGGTCCGACTACCTGACAGACAGGCCTTTTGTGGGATACAGAGATGTGGGAGAAAAGAGAGATGGAGAGAGACACAAGTCTGTCATAGGCTGTCATCTCTTTCTTTTGTTCTTATCCATGTTGATTGATGGCTCCACCAACCCAGAGAATAGTTCTCCCTCCCTCCCGCTCATCCTCCACTCCCTTCTATTCCTCCCTCGTTCTCTCTGGCCCTCGCCTCTCTGTCTGTCACTCTCTGCTGGTCTGCTTTCTTGCTCAACAGGCCACACTGAGAATGCGTGGGTGGGAGACAAGCTAAATTTAGAAGCTCCCTCAGACTAGTACTCAACAAGAGCTCCACACTCTTTCCAGCTCACCCATCAGCAAGGCAGCGATGCCAGCAATTATAACTCATCCGTAGACCACAGGGATCTCTGGAATACTTTGAATAATATCAGCCTCGTCTGAGGCCTGGCAGTGAGGCCACCTTGCCAAATTTGTATTTGTTGACAACCACTTCTATGAATACAGATCATGAGACAATTATAGTTGGCACTTAGCATCCCTAACAACAACATTTAAAATAATTTTCCATGAGATTGAACAGGCAGCTCAAAACAATGCCAGGCCATCATTGTAAATACAAATATTAAGGGAATGGTTTGTGACTTCGCAGACTTAGGTGAACTGGCAAATTAAAAATAATATATTATAATTGGAGGTTTTCAATTGAACCAAACAATGGTGATTTAGTAATAAATTTGATATGAGAAGTACTAATTAGAAAAACAGTGGAATTAAAGTATGTCGGCAGATGTGAAGATAAAATGCATTCAATTGTATACAACAATAGCCCAAAAAGGGCCAAAAGCAAGATCTAAATCCAACGAGAGCCAAATATCATCAAGATCCAACTTACTGGAGGTTGCAATTAATGTTTTAATAGCTCTTGTTTTATGAAAAGTGTCACAATGAAATAGGAGGAAGAAGAGATTTGAGAGAAGGACATCTGCTCAGGGATTACGGTTTACTTTCAGACACTCCCTTCACGCCACGTGATTGTCTGTTTTTCAGTTTTAAGTAAAGTTTTCCCAAAAAGTTGTCTCCTCTTCCAGTGTTTTTCTTTCATGCTATAAGTTGTAACACAGGAGGTGTTGTAGTTCAGTGTTGTCAGCTGTCTATAGAGGATGCTTTTATGCAAGATCCTAAAGCAGGTACAACTTTCCGTGTCCAATACTACAAGGCACCAGATGCCTGGATCAAATGTCAGTTTACATTGATAAACTACTAACGAGACACCTAGGGGAAGGTGTGTATTTTGGTGTTGGCATGCGTGCGTCTCCCCAGTACCCTGTGACAGCCTGTAACGCTACAATATGGATTTCTTTAGAGTGAACCAGTAGACTGGCAGATGTTTTAACATTTTGTTCTACAAGTGCTTACTGCACTTGCGCGTATCAACGTAGCCCTACAGTTTTGCGCTCCAAAGGGAAATCTGAAGGTGAATTAAGTTAGTAATACTGGTCGTATTGGCTATTGCGATTTAACTTGTGAACCTTATTTATAGTTTAGTTAACATTTTGTTCATTCTAGCCCATCTCGACAGCGACATGCATTATTTCGGCACAGGTGCCACGAGCTGACAATGGACAGGAAGTTAAATAAAGAAGACATATGTACGCTTAAACTGATATTGGTAAACAAGCTAAAAACAGTTTTCAAAAGTGCATACACGTTTTTCAAAGTTAGCTGCTAACTTTCTGCGGTGGGTATGCTACAATGATGTAATATAGCTACCTACCTCTAAAGTGCGTATCTCGTGCTGGGTGAGGTCATTAGAAGCTGCGCATTTTGTCCGTAGTCCTTGGAGGCTGGAGATGGAGATTTCAATCATACTTTGGATAAGTTTGCATTGGTCAAGAGCTACATCTGCGTGTACTGTTTCATTTGAGATTTCACTACATTTAACCATCCTGCTATTCTCACTTGGCAGTGGCACACTATCCATTCCTCGGCATCGACGCATGCAGTTTGAAAGGTTTGCTATGAGCTTTGAATTGAAAAAATGCAGAAGATAGAAATAAATCTAAGAATTAGAGAAAAAATTCAATGCGTAGCCTAGACGCGGTAAACAGAGTCAGATCTTTTTTAGAATTACACGAGTTCTTCGATGGGATATCAGTTTGACAGCTGGATGTCATGCCGATGGCAAACATCTTTGGGTTCCGTGTTTCTCCCTGCCCTATAGAATCACTGGTTTCTCCACCACGTTCGTTTTGTCTTGTCAGTTACTGCCTGGCCGTGATGCATTGTAGGAGATGTAGTAATTATTAGTCTTCACAATAGCGCTGCAAAACTAAATCATACAGTCCTAATTTGGCAGGCAGGTCAGTTTACAACGTCTACTAGTTTATAAAACGTAGGACGATTGTACCTTTGTACGATTGTACCCTTAAGGTAGGCTACAATCGGTAATATTTTTACAGTACACATTTGTCAAGTTGTGTCCTCGCTAAACATGTTAATGACGCCCTATGAACGGCCTTCAACTTATGTTGTCTTGAAGCGGCAATAGATAGTTTAACATAAAAAAATTCAAATATGAGAACAGCGCCCCTAGTAGCCTACTACCTGCGACTTCCCCCAGCTCCAATTGGTTTGACAGTGGTTTCATAGAGGAATGCACGCCTTGCTGAAGGCAATTAATTGCCTGGAACAGAATTGCTGGAACATAATTAGGTGGAAAGTAGCGGCATGCTCCAAAAAAACATAAATTTGCATTCCACTGGCACCAAGCAGTTTGTTTTGTGAAACACTTCTCACAGAGCCTCATTAGCTTAGGCCTACTGAACATGTTTATGTAGGGACTATACGAATTTGAATCCCATATGGGGTAGCCTACTCATTATCACGTTTTTGTCCACCATTAGGGTGAACATTTGACTACTTTTATGGTAGTAAAAATGCAGATATAGGCCTACTTGAACAAGTATGGAAAACTGATTCAAAATAACATGGTATGAGAAAGTTGGAAACAGTGTGGCACATAAGTACAGAAGGGAATAGTCTCCTAATTGATATCTACTGCCTTCAAAAAGGAGGTTCATCTCCATTGCTTTCCCAATAACACAGAGGAAGGCCTTTGCATCCTCCCACGTAATATATTTTTTTCAAGAGGAACACAACTGCGTTATAGAAACATGGAGGAAACATTTTTTGTTTAGTTTCTTTGCCCACAGATGAAACTTGGGATGACATTGTGGCCTGACTCGCCCATGGGAACCGTTGTCAACAGCTGGAAAACGTACTCCCAGCTTGACGACAACATGAGAGTGAGTGAAGCCAGAATCTGAACCACCAGTATTCCTAGCTTCTGGTACTTCCTGTGCCCTGGAAAAGTTTTTTGCTGGAGGGTTTGGCAGAGAGCACAAAACATGCATGTCCCAACTCAATTCAGCTCAGTGTGATGTTCCCTGGAAATGTAATAATTTACAGATACATTTTGAAACCAGATTTATTTGCATATAGGGGTGATGCACTCTGCAGGAAGAGCAAAATCTGGTTTTAGACAGGGTTATATTCCACGCCACCTGATCTCATGCGCATACAGCAGCTATTGTCATGGGAACATACGCTGCCGTTGGATCAAGTTGTGGTCTGCTTCAACTAAAAAGCATCGTGGGAGTCAGCTTCACATTTGTCTCTTATATCATGTTGTAACATCTCAGGTATATTCACTGCACAGACACTCTTGAAACTGTTAACTATTCTACATTTACATTTAGTCATTTAGCAGACATTATCCAGAGCGACTTACAGTATGTACAGGGACATTCCCCCCGAGGCAAGTAGGGTGAAGTGCCTTGCCCAAGGACACAACGTCATTTTGGCACGGCGGGGAATCGATCCAGCAACCTTCTGATTGCTAGCCCGACTCCCTCACCGCTCAGCCATCTGACTCCATTCTAGCTATCAACCTTGTGGCTTTTAAAGCATCTTGCAATAATAGTCTCACATTATACACATTACATTAACATGACGTCAATTCTGCAGTCATTAGTTGGCTAATTGTAGTCTACCTGACTGGTATGACATGGCAAGGTAAAATAGTTCTCAAACCTTTTGAGTCACAATTAAGAGACTACAATGAAAGGACATTGAATAATTAATATATTTCCGTCGTAGTTTAGTTAAAGTCGTTATACTCTATTCCACAATAAATGTAGTTGGAGGGATGCATTGAAAAGTATATTTCACAAAAATATAGTCTTTTTTTTTTTTTACCTTTGTTTATCTAATCCTATGGTTTTTGATGGTTAACTCGTATCTACTGGTATGACAATGGGCTTTAGGTGGCGCTAGATACTAGGATCTGGAATGACAGATCAGAATCCACTTGTAAAAAGCTTTAAAGTCTTTACACTTGAACCAAACAAATTATGTATGAAGTGTTTTAAATTGATGTCTGACACAGGAGGTGTAAATAACCTGGGGAAGAAAAAATAAATACATAGGGCCTATTTATATATATATATAAATATTTCATTTTTTTCATTTATGAGTGAAGTATAAAAATACATATTTCAATATAGGAGACAACACCACCCGAAGGGATCAGAGAGTGTCCTGACAGCACACAAGCATTATGTTGTGTCACTTCAGATTTTTTTCAAAACGTCCTTGGATTTGATTGATTGAACCCAGGGGCGAAGCTAGGTTCCCACTTTTGGGGGGGCTAAGCCCCTAGATAAAAACTTATTACCAACGCTAGTTTCCTCAAGGTTCACAATGACTCTTGCTTAGACTGTTGCTCTTGTTGGTTAGTGGTAGCTGATTTAAACTGTTGTATTCTTTTTTTTAGTGAATCCTATTTTTATTGCTTTCCTACAGGTACACCTGCACTTAGAGATTAATGTTGTGTAATTTTAACTTGTTTAACTACATGCTCTTATGGTTTCTTCCCTTTAGCACTATTTTTTGGTTGTTCACAATATGTACTTCTTGTTTTTGACTACCCGCAATGCTGTGGGGCTATCTTGTTGTTATTATCAGTGACCTATGCACTTTGTGAAGCTCTCTCTTGGAAGTCGCTTTGGATAAAAGCGTCTGCTAAATGAATAAATGTAAATGTATTATTTTTCCTGTGACCCAGCAAAACTAGGGGGGTCTGGGGGCATGTTCCCCCAGAATAAATATCCTTTTAAATAGTGTCCTCTATTGGGTTTTAGGAAGAGAAATGAACACATTTAGATTTAAAATATGATGAAGAAAAAATATTAATAATTATTTATTTTAATAATAATATTTTTTTGGGGGGGCTAATGAAACTTTTGGGGAGGCTACAAATCATAAACAAATCACCATTACTGTGCTGACAACCTATTAACATTTGGTTTGATCTCTTAGTTATCTAAATCTACTTAATACACACTCAAGAAAACTGATAACAATGGTTGCATACGTTTGAAACATGGCAAACTATAACATGGTTATCACAAGTGATATGGCATGACGCCTATGAAAAGGGCACACACACATTTTTTTGTACAATGTTGACATGTTTACTGATTGTAAGCAAGCCTATGACCCTGGGACAGCCCACAGGACAGCCATTTACTGACCAGCTGACCAATGATGTAAGTGGGTGTACATTTCACTTGCTTGTCTTAGCTCACAAGTAAACTGGGTTACCCAGGCAATTTGACCCACACAGTAAAAAATAATACACCTGTTGAAATATTCATTGATGACTGTTGAACAGTCATTGATGCTCAGTCTCTCAACACTATTGGGTCTGATCAGTAGGCTATTTATGAAATATGATCTTAATGTCAAGATCAAGGTATGGATAGCTGAACTCTTTGTTTTCCTTTACTGTTACAATAATTGAAATGTCGTAAGACAATATCACTTGTGACCTGTTCCTCCATCTCAGAATCATTAACTTTGTGTAGGCTGCTATTTATCCAACTAAATAAAGCTAGATCTATACCTACGTAGTCTATGTTTTGACTTTGTGTTAATAAAAGTACATTGAGTAAGGAAAGGCTTGCAAAGATGCACACCCCCAGTAGACAAGCCATGGAGGTTTGAGGTTGAGGTCTGAATCTCTCAGGCAAGACTCTTGACTTTCCTGGCTTCAGCAGTTCACTCATATGCAACTAGAAGCCCTGACCGTCCAGTCCACCATTACACACGTATGTTCTTCCCCTATTTCTTGCACACCCCTTTTGTGTTCTGAGTTTTCCTGTCTAGGTTTTACAAGGTGATAAAGATCAAAATAGCTTAAACAAGAGCTCTATCATGGCCATCCTTTACCTTACACTCAAGACAGGAAATGAGAAAGTCTAAATTGATGTTTTCCTGCCCTAAATAAATAATCCTTAATCCGACCTAGATTAGATTGCATAATGTTTAAATCTCTAGCAATTACTAAAATGTGACCTCTTAAAATTATACCAGATTGATGATTAGGTTTCTTGTGTATTTTGTATTTTTTTTTTGACATTACAATATTTAAAACTCTTAGCTCCATCACTGTGTGAAGGGGTTAATGAACATCAGACTTGGAGCAAAGGTCATGTTTGTACAGTCATGCATCAAAAGCTAAAAAACAGCACATGGTATGGAAGAGTTGGCCCATAACAAATTCCTTCCCGTTTTGACTTCTGGTGTTTCGGCTGACACAATGTACTGTTCTACTTGTGAATCATCATGCTCCAATCTCCACTCCCCCTCTCTATGCTGAGCCGTCCCCTCTGCGTGTCTTCGCCTCTGTCGGTCGCAGATCTTAATATTTAACCCGAGTCAATCATAAACCAGCTAGTGACTAATACCAGTCTTTTTATACCACACCATCATGTACGCATCGGCTGCTGGTACATTTCCACATGGAAATTGGAGGATCCCTTGTTGCCATCAGGTACTTTTCCAGGTTTTCAATGTTGCAAGTGGACCATTGTGGTCGCATGGCTTGAGGGCGTGTGCACGATTGTTTTTGTTACACTTTTAAAGGGACTCAAGTTATGACTCACAATTACTCGTAGATCAGTAGGAGAAAAATAGAGCATTTCATGTTCTTTGGATCCTGTAGTTTTAGAACTATTAATAAGCTTGTTTATAATCTATTGTATCAACTTGCCCAAAGTTGGTCACCACACTTTATTTTTACTTTTTATTACCACATCCATTTAGGCTTTAACATTTACTTACTCTACTGCAACAACCAAGTGAGAAGTTTGGGAGATTAGGTGGTAAAGATGAGTGAGGGAATCATTTGTGTCAAGAGAAACGTAAAACAGTTGTGTCAAAAATTGTTTATAGTTCTGTGGAGTGTTTGAAATTAATTATTAGCCTACGTATGTTATGTAGTAGCTTATTGTTCCATATCCTTGTCCCAGTAAGCATTTCTGTGTTCATGCTACTATTGTTTTGCTTGGATGCTAGCTGCACTTGGCCTCAAAGCAATGTTAAAAACGACCCCCTTCTGAGATGTTCACCACAGCTGAAAAAATGTAAACAGAGTGTGATCTTGCATAGTGAAGAGATAACATCAGGGTTCCTGTTCCAAACAGAAACATGCTACTGACTGACTACTATTCCTCACATCTGTATAAATACACATTTATACCCGTCAATGACAGGCGTAAATGTGTATTTATTCAGTGATCTGCCCTTGTAAAACAAATCCATGTTTCCGTAAAACAAGTTGACTATTAAATAATTCAATTTTCGGGGGGATTCATTGTGACACGCACAGTGCCTGTGTTGATATTGTTAAAATAAAAGACAGTTATTTGATTTTAAAAAGAAGCTTTTATTCAAACCATAAATACTTACCAGACAGAACAGAAGGACAATGGGATTTTTTACATTAATCTGAAATTGACATATCTAACATTTACTGTTGCTTACTGCATTCATTTGTGGTGAGTTGTTTGGTAAAATGACAGAAACCACTTTTAGGATTACCTTTACATACATCTGCAGTGTTGAGTGAGTATATAGTGCTTTGACTCATTCATCTTGCTTTACATACATCAGCAAAGGTTTACTAATACAAGTAATCCAAACCCACACCTAACAGCTTTATAAAAAAGAAAAAATAGTTTTTTTTATTTTATTCAACTGCACTGCACAAAAGATTTTCAAGTCTTAGCCAACAAGAAAACCAACTTGTCTGAATGTTGATAAAAGAGAGGCCAAGAAGGTTCCTTTGGCTTCAGCACTGACATTTGACAAAAGGTTATTGCCAAGAATGTTTGATACCAACCATGTATTCAGTTCTAATTGGTCAACAAAGGACAAAACAAGCAAACTGAATATAAAGTTTTCCATTTGTAATCCTTCTTTGCAAACTTTCACATTATATATTTCCATTTAGTCATATGAAATATCTGCATATTATGTTAGAGCCTGTAAAAGGCTGGCACATTAAATTACCCAACCATATTTACAAATGGAAACTAAACACATTCTTCTGGAAAGGTAACCATACTACAGGTAAAACAAATTGAGTTTAATTACATATTTTGAATTTGTGGTGTTTTCTGCATGGCGAACAGATGAATGGCTGAAGTCATCCAAAGCCAGATAGGAAGCCCGTTTCTCCCTAGTGTTACACAGAAACAAGTCACTGATTGGACGGAACCAGCCAATGAGAAATATCTAAAAGAGAAAGGCAAAGATTTTGGCAAATAAAACTAAAACGGTGATACTCATGATCAGTGATCACGAGGGTGATGAAGCTTCTTGGACTCTTTTCTGACATACAATCTCTTAAAAGACCTAGGGCTCGCTACCATTCACAATTTCACAGTCATGGTCTGACCTCTTCGAGTACAGACTACATCCTTATCTCTTAAGACATCTTGTGTCATTCATTTACAGATGTTCACATTAGAAGAGAGAAAATATACAAAAAGGAAACCAAGAAAAAGCACACTAGGCTCTCTGATATGTTTATATACAGGTATATATATCTGTACATACTATAGATATACAGAGACTTGCAGACTTGGAATTGTCTAAATATAGACATTTGTACAAGTAAAAATATACTAGACAACTATATTAGACAACTACATTTAGACATCTGAGGTACTTGCTATTGTTTGGCCAAGCAAAACAAAGCTTATCGGAGGCTACAGGATGTTTTGGGGGGAGGAAGCCAAGATTTTAAGGAAAGCTTGTAAAAGGGATTGTTCAACAGTAACTTCTTTAGTCAATTATATCGACAGGTTTGAAGAATAAAATACACTTTTGACGGTTTATGAGATTTTTCAAGGTAACTTTGGGTAGCATTGAACAATCCCTTGATGAGCTGGCACAGGCATGTGGAGAGGCAATCTGACCCTTGTTCATGAGGACCAAGCAGGCCCTCCTGCAGCAAGACACACCTACAGTATACATACATATACACTTTGTTGTCAGTACTGATGCTCAGAGACACACTTTTGTTTGCACAAGAACTTATCTCGTTCTCTCTCTCACACTCACACACACACACGCACCTCCATTTTCCTCCCTTTGAGCAGTAAAGCACAGCTTTGGGGATGTAATCCTTTGATATGCAGACACTCAATCTTTATAGCGAAGCCAGCAGTTGAACGGTTTCTTTCTCAGGAGGAAAACAAAAATCACTTCAGGTCTGTGTGTGTAGTCTTTAGTTAAAGTGACAACGGGTTGGTAAACAGAAGAAGTTGCTGCATTGGCAAAACCAGCATAGCGTTGACCCTGATAGAGAGACGGATCTTGGCAGCGATAGGCCACAGAAATAACTTAACTATCATAATTCACCACCACCAGCAAACAGACTGGAAGTAAAATAAAAATAAATAGATACAAAAAGAGGTGGCCTCATCAAAGAACAGCAGAGGAGGGGGCCCAGATAGAATCACGTTGGGGGGGGTCTCTTTCTCTCTGTATTTTTCTAGAAAAGTTAATAACTCAATGGTTTCCAGCATAATATGGGCAGGAGGGCAGCATAGGGGTTGAGGGGTTAAAGGATCTTGTAGGACAAGTAGTCACGGAGGGGTGTGGGGATGGGCAGCGCCTGCACCTGCTGAGTGGGAATGACCCGTCGCAGAGCCATGCGGCACAGATGCTGCAGGCTGGCGGTGCTACGAGGGCTCTCCCAGAAATGAACGCTACCATCTCGAGTCCTGACAGAAAGACAGAACACAGTCATTCATGTGTTAATATATATCTTGGAATGCAGTCCAGATCAAAGGCTATTCCCTGCAAGTTTAGAGAAGTTTATGAATGTGACTACTCAAATTACAGGCTCCCATTGTTTAAAACAAAATACTGTTCACATTATTAAAGTAAAAGCTGGGCAAACTGGATCCTATTTTGTATGTTTGGTTTGAACTGTGTGTGCACATGCCATACCCAGCAGCTAGGACACTCCCATCAGTTGAGAAGGCACTGCAGATACCATTAGTGAGGGGGGCAGTAGCCTGTGGGGACCTCTCATCGATGCTCCAGAAACGCACCAGTCTACAAGACACCAAAAATGTACTTCATGAGAGACAATATAGTCACAGGGAAAAGAAGGAACCGGGAAGGCTACCTTGATACAATAGTGGCAAAATAATAAAATAATGATGAATGTGAGCAAAGCTGACAACATTTCAGTTTTCATTTTATATACATTTTTTGTTTTTTATGTCTCCTTTTTTAATTGACTTTAATATAACTTTCTACCTTACGCATTTTCCTCTTATACAAACTCAAACTGTTTCTAACAGCAGCCATGAATGGCTATTACAGTCTGAATCTGAATACAGTGAAATACATGTTCTACATCGGCCATTTTGTGAGCAGTTCTGCTCCCTTTCTTCTCCGTCTCACTTGGCCTATGAGGGCCTTCTGTGCAAACACTTAACAGTCTAGCCAATGAGAGGACAGGGCGTGGCGTTGTAGAGCAGGAAATGGGGCGTCAGTCGGTGATTAATGGTTGTCATATGTGGGTCATGTGACTACTCCCAACAGAGCCCTGCAACAACAGCTCCACACTGCCTGACTCAGAATCCATTAGGTTTGTAACTCCCTCACCACAGAAAAACACTGAAGCACAAACCACGGTTTGTCTACAGTAGGGGCAACTGTTTACAGAGTAGGCGTTTATGCAGAAATGTTTTCTTAAAACATTTGTTTAAAAGGTTCTTTGAAAACGGGTTTGGAAAATGATTTTAAGCCTACATTCTGCATTATTAACCTCATAACTTTCACCTTATACTGCAGCACCAACATCTCCATTAAAATAATTCTTATTCCTTTATTTAAGCATTTACATGCCACTTGTCCTGGTGAGGCCAATCTTGATAGAGTATCCTAGATGAGGGCAAAAATGCAAGTAATTTATTATCAGGCTTGTTTCCTACCTATCGTCAGTGATGCTGGCGATGTGACTGCCATCGTGACAGAAGGACACCGAGCGTACCCAGCGATCGTTTGATCCACCTGCAAAAATGGGGGATGGAGGAGGGAAGAGGTGCCTGGAAGACATAAGAGAGAGAAGGGTTTTTTAACAGGGGTCGGTCAGGTGAAACTAAAGTCTTCCTTAGGATTGGCTTTTTTAAACACCAGAACAATAAGAAAAACCAATACACATAAATAAAAAATGACATCATGGTAGCTAAAAGCCTTCCCTCCCAGAGCTGCACAGGTTAAGTAGGAGCACACTAATACCAATTGGCTAACACCAATACCCGTAACTATAACTCCTATAATCTGTATTGGAAGGGTAATGCTTGAAAAGATCTTACTGTTGAGTGAGACGTTTGGGCCCAGTGGTTTGTTTGGTACTCAATTAGCTAACAAGTCAAGCCGATTCAATACTAAGCTAGAAAAATCTACAAACATTTGGTGAGATCACTGAGAGGTTGTTTGCAGATATGTATCCAGAAAAGTCAGTTTCAGTGAAATCTTTATTTTAGGTTAAATATAATATAGGTGGAGGTGGTGGTAATGTGTAGTGTGTGTGTATGTTTGTGTGTGTGTGTGCTTGCATCTCACCCCAATTCCAGGATCATGGTGCCAATGTGGGGGTCCCACACGATGACCCGAGTGTCGTAGGAGGCTGTGGCCAGCAGGGCTCCATCAGGTGAAAACTCACACGACACCACATCATTATGGTGACCTTCCAGCTTCTGAATCAGGGTATATTTATCCATGTTCCAGAGAAATACCTGCACAAGAAAAAAGTCCACGTTACAAACAGAAAATAATTTGAGCGATGTCACACACACACACTGAAATGTTTTTCTAAAATTGGTAGTGATAATTTAGGAGACAAACTAAAAATTTAATTAGGCAACATAATTAAACAGGAATTGTCAAAAATCTATACATCTATGCTTAGTGTCATGTCTTAATAGCTCATCAAGCCAAACAGCCCAAATCCAGCACATGCTATATATAAGTAGCAAACCTACTTGTTGCAAAATGCTCATTTTGTTTCTCTTTATAAAGTTGCCAGTACAGTTTCATACTATTGACTACAACATATAATTAACACAGGGTTATACAGTATATATCAATATCTAAGTAATGGTTTTCTTACAATACTATATATATATATATATTATAGCAATATAACATTTCCTTTAAATAAAAACTGTATACAGATAAAGGAGAAAATAAAACAAGTAGTAACTTAAGGTAACATAATGTTACTCCACTGGTTTCCCCTTTCAGAGTTTTAGTTCACTTGTGTTTACAATAGGCTCACACCTCCGGCGGTAGCCTACGAAGAGACAGATACTGCAAGAGAAAAGAACATTTGATGGCCAAAAGGTTGATGCCTTTGGCAACACACGCACACACAATCACACACAGTCACATTCAGCATTTTTTACTGTCAGCCATGGTTTAAAACTTTACTTTGCTCCAGTGCAATGCATGACAAGATGCTTGCATGTTTAATTACATATTTGAACGGGAAGTAGGAAATACTTTGTCATGTATTTAGTATATTCTTACTGTTGCAACTTCCTAATTCCTTAATCAAAACAGAACCCCCAAAACATTGCACTTGAGCAAATGTGTAACATTTAAGCTAAAGCAGCTATATGCCATACCACAATCTGGCAATGTCAATTATTTGGCTACTCTACTTTACTCTGTGTTCTGCTCCACCCTTCTGTAGGTACTAGTGTTAAATGAAAAGGCTCCCAAGGCTTGAGGCAACTGCCTGCATTCCAGCCCAGCTGCAACCTCCACATGCTTGACATGAGAAGACTGACCGCTGCTACAACTGCATAAGGGGGAAATCAGCTCCAAAATGGCTGGCAACAGTCATTGTCAGTTTCCACTCCTGTATTGGCTGCAATTTTCTTACTCACATTTCTTGTAGATTTCTATTTTGGAATGAATTAATTTGTTCAGTGTTGGGTGGTAAAAGTTTTGACTGCTTTCAAAAAGTACAGCTGGCATTCCGGCACCTGGGAATGAATTTCCTCTAGAACTCCCAATGTTCATGTTGTTGCCTCAGATAAAGGCACAAATGGGAATTCACTGACTTGTGCGTTTGTGTCACTTCAACATTCTTATTAAGTGAAGCAGTGTGTGTTGGACAAAGGCAGACATTTATAGGGATGCAGGCAGTCTGCCGTGGCACAAAGAGCCCTTTCATTTTCCATTGATGCCAACAATGCCCTGAGCCCTCCACGCCAACCCTGTAACAAAAGGGACAAAGCAGGCGTGCCAGAACAGAGAAAACGGGCGTTCTGTCGGCTGAAACTGTACCCTAACCACACAAATGGGCCCAGGGGAAGAGTGACCAGTGGGGACAGGGAAGATCTAGATTACAAAACTACAGTGACTGAAGTGCTGTCTAAAACTAACTAACTAAGAACAATACTTTTCATAACTGAAGGTCTGTTACACTGACAATGTAATTGATAGAATGTTTATTGGGGGACAAAAACGACTGAAAAAATGTGAGCTAATGTGCTGTAACACTACAAGTTTGTAGGTAAAGATGGGATTGGGGAGGGGTTAGGGAGGAGAGATGAGGTTCTGAGGGGGAGGGGGGGTGTTAACTGCCATCGGAATGACTTTCAAATTGAAATGAAAAAGGAGGAACTGCGAAAGCAGAGGTAGACAGACACGGAGCAGCACCTACGTATGGGACGCCCTTGCGGGTCAGGTGCCAGGGTGCCCCTTGCGGGCACAGTACATCCCCGGGCGCGGTAGCACCGATGCCCCTGCGGTCTGCACCGGCTGCTCAAATGTCAGCGCGGCGCTCCCTTCAAAACCACTCACACACAGAAGCTCTGCCACCACCTGTGACAGGGAAAGCAAGACACACACTGTATGGACACATACAGCCTAACATACAGCCTAACAAAGCCTAAAACCCTGTATAATTGGGAGAAAGTAATGGCTACATTAACAGCCAAGTTTTTAGGGATAGCGCTGCATTTGGTTTGTCTCTCCATTAAAAACAACCAAGTGTTCATGCACTTGGCCGTCGATATGAGAATGAAGCAATAGCTTTCAATAATACAGTGCATCTTGCTTTACTTCAAATTAAATTGATTTGGCAATCTGTACATGGAAAGTAGAATTGTAGCACAAGGCTCCAGCAAATAATATTAAGCCAAGATGGTATACATTTCTTTAGTCTATATGTTTCCGCAGCAAACCCTCCAAAAAATATACAGGCAGGTTGGAGTGAGGCTAGTCATGACACTCAGTGGCGGGTCAAGGTTTTATAGAGGTGGGAATGGGGCGGGGGGGTTTCATTGGTAGGTTCATTGAGCATTACTAGGCACAAGCAATAGCACACAGAGTAGCAAACCAATCCATCTCAGAAAAAGAAAGGAGGAGAAACCAAACTGGAGTACATACCGATTTACCAGCTCCAACAGAACACAGAATGGAAGAATCCGGGGAAAAGGCACTACAGTAAACCCAGTGCTGATGCCCCCGTAACACCTTCATCATATTTCCTGTGACACAGGAAAGAAAAAGGTCAATTAAATGTAACATGAAAGTATGTAACTACTGGAAATATGAATTCACATTGTACAGGATAATTGGGCTATGAGCTTAGTTAGAAACATGGCGTCTTTCCAGCTGGGAGTGGTGTGTCGTGGGGCAAACGCAAAGCTGAAAGTACCAAACTCCCATTTCTTGTGTTCTGAATGCCCTGTACAAAAGTCTGGGTGATTTGATAAAATATAGATACTTATTAACGCGTGTGGTCGTTTTTAATTGTCATGAATTACCACTGGTTTCCCCAACTAGGAATCCATGGTAGAGCGTGATATACTGTTGGTAAGCCCTACATTTTCTTTTATGGGGCCAAGACTTCCTGTAAGACTTCCTGAGCCTCTTTTAAAGTCAAGGTACACATGAACAGTTGAAAAGGGGAAAATCGGTGAAAGTGGTCAAATGTTCCACTCAATAATGGCTTGGAACACTGCACATTCCTACCATCATCTTTCAGGTCCCAAACTCGCAAGGTCTTATCTCTGGAGGCGGAGACAAGTACAAGGCTGCCATCGGGGGCAAAGGTCAAGTCTCGTACTATATCGGTATGGTCCATTAGATTCAGTAACAGCTTTCCTAAAAGGAACAGTCAAAACAAGAAGAGCATTAGATTCAGCAACAGCTTTCCTAAAAGCAACAGTCAAAACAAGAATGTGGGAAAAGCCAAGAGATTTACTGCACTAATACGGTTACTCCCAACCCTCCTGAACAAGTAACGTCTTGAGGAATGTGGCTTGTGGATCACAATGTGGCAGGGCTTGTGGATCAGAATGTGTCAGGGCTTATAGATCAGAATGTGTCAGGGCTTGTGGATCCGAATGTGGCAGGGCTTGTGGAATGCCGGGGCTCCCTACTTAAGGGTTTTTCGCAGAGGGAAATTGTGTTAAACTTCTGGGTTTAAATCCCTGTGAGCAGGAACAAGACAGTCATGTCTTAAAATAGTATACAAAATAATTAAGAAGAAATCTGATTGAATAATACAGATAAAGTAACAAAGAGTAATGACAGATAAGAGTATTGAGAGAGTGAGAGAGAAAGAGATGGACAGATGGAGACTTATTTACTTGACTTTGCAAAAGAACTAGGTGCAGTTGAGTGTGAAATTGGATGACTGAGGGCGGGGCACTATTTTGAGCGTCCTGTGTACAGTCAGATCTCAGCACAGAATGCCCTACAGCCAAATGGATTTGGGCTACAACAAGTGCAATCTGAGTAATCCTGACTTAATCCTTGCAATTTGTTGCTTCCTGATACCTGTGTCAAAACACCAGATTCATTGAGAACCCTTAAGAACTCCTAAGATCGCTAAGTCAGGTACTCACTAACTCAGCTATTTCTTTAAGTCTTTAGTAGTGTAAACATCAAATATATTTTTGTAGGTGAAGCCGCCAAATCGTTTTAGAAGTGATCCCGTCTATAATTGTAAATTCATAAATAAACAAGAACCACTATGTATTTATGTAATATTCAGCCCAATTGATTTGGACTGGGGGAATAGTTTAAAATGCATGTTACTGTTGCTAGTAGCAAGCACTGTGTTTAACGCCCTGTTGTATAGAAAAACTGTTATTTCCAGACTGGAGCTCAAGTTAGCTCAAGACCTGAATAGTTCTCATAATTCCACACCAACACTGATACTAGGGTTCTTCATCAGCCAATGACAACTTGCCTCTTAGACCAGCCCCTCAAAAGTCACAGAGTAAGTCAAGTAAGTACGGCTACAATTATAGCCTACGGATTAGTTCAGCAGACCAAATACTCAAGGTACAATGAAATTATTACACTTCTGGCTAAAATTGCTCCTATGCTACCTCCTGTAACAAACTCAATTTTTCTGCAATTTACATCAATATAATCTTGTTATAGGCAATCTGTCCATGCTGTTTTCGAAATAACATGTTACTGTTTTGCAACAAAATGCCATTGCAAATTCATGTATGAAGATTTTTGTGTCTGTACACATTCAAGTTCAAAAGGGCTGGGCATGAGTGAGGACTGTGTGCGTGTATATGAGAGTGTGTACAAGTGAGCCAATGAGCTTCTGAGTGAGAGGGGGCCCGTCAAGTTTTGAACATCAGCCATGTAGTCTGCTCTTGCAAAACAAAGACTGGGGGTGGAGCTGGGAACAAAGATCATCAAATCAGGTGTGGCCCAAAAAAATATCTTATGAGAGGATCTGCATCGAGACAAACAACTGCACTAAAACTATGTCAGTATCTTATATAACACTGACTGGGTATGTTTGTGTCTCTTCCTGGATTTGGAACAGGAAACCTAGGGATGTGGCTGGCGCCAGGAAAGGCTGTGAAATTGTCCAGATTTGGGAGTGATCTGGTATTTTCAATGAGCATTCCCTCTTTTACGTTCGGAAAAAGCTAGTTTAATGCTTTATCTCCATCAGAAAGGGCTTACGTAGAGCAACTGAGATTAGTCTACTCTAATAAATGACTGCTATTAAAGGCCCTGCAGCTCTGCAACAGCCAATGTCTCAGTCAGTTATCAAGTATTCCCTTTCAGCAGTAGGCCTAACAAAACTTTTGCATTTGAATTTGAATGACTACAAAAACCTGATTATTTGAATTGATCAAATTAGGCTGCAGGGAAAAGACTCAGGTCTGAAGACATGGTTGTTAATTTCCCTTAAAACATAGACCTGTTTGGGGTTTTTACTATAGATAGAGCCTCCCAACAAGGTCACAAGTTTTACAAATTTGCCACGAAATGCCCCAAATTCTCACCAGTGTAGACATCCCAGATTTTGATGCGTCCGTTGTTAAGGCCTGTTGCGAGCAGTAGTTGATCCTGGCCAAACTTGAACCGGTGCCACTCAATGTTGACGCAACGACTCTGCTTCTCAGGCACAGAGGAGCCGAAGGCAAGGCCCCAGACAACATCGCCACAGTCGATGGTGTGCTCTCGGGGCTCGTTGGCAGGCATCACCTGACTCCCTTCGCTGTTCTGCCTTGACAAGTGGCGAGGGCTCGCCCCGTTGGTGCCCTCTCCATGACCCACAGAGCTGCAGTGAGGGTAGTGATGTAGGAGGGTGACAGGAAAGAAGGTCGGGAAGTGTGGAGGGAGGCAGATTGATAAGTGACATACAGTCATTAATAGTATTCATGTATGCATGCATGGCAGCATTGAAGTTTTGTGGCAAGGGGCCATCTGTACCTTAACATATCTTGGTCAGTCAAATTTTTGACAATATTGCATATTGCCCTTTAGCAGGCTGACTGACAACAAAGTGTGAATAGGCAACTTGTGACAACTGGTTAATACAAAAAATCACATTCCAATATTGCACAGCAATTGCTCAGAATTGTTCTGTATTGTTCCAAGACATGTCACAGTTGAATTAGAGTATTGAATGATGTGTTTGAGCAATGTTCAAAAGTGATTCCCAAGTCTAGTTGGAAAAACAATTCTTATCCAAGAAAAAAAAAACAGGCAACCAGACAAAATCTTCAATTGTTTCAAAGTTCGGGTCTGACACTATGGGTCTAAAAGTATCACAAGGCCTTATTGAGCAGGAAAATGGCTCATTCGGCAGCAGATAATATACACCACGTGTCCTTGGCAGTTTGGAAACCCAACATAGTGAGTTCTTTATGCTTCCTTCTTTGACGGAGAGAGCATGAACTTCTAGAAAAATCCAGGAGATAAACTTGTCCGTGTCAGAATCCACAAGTCGACTGCTCTGACGTTGTCATAGATGCAGTTCTATTGATTCAATGTTTCTTATCAGTTTACAACCATTTTTGCAATTTACAACTTGACATGTTTCCGATAACAGGGCAATACACCTTTGAATATTTTTACAGCAAAAGGATGTGGTTCTATAAAATCTCAAGCTGTAATGTTTTTCTTTCTTGTGCCAAACTTTTCTAAGCCAACACCCTTTTTTATACAACTGAACTGTTTTAGAATATCTTTTTAACCTGGTAAACTGTTCACAGATTATCCTAGATTATGCTGTCACATTTCTAGACAAGCTTGTGAACCATCATTCTTTCCACCTTCAACTTCAATATCTGCACAATATCTGCACACAAATATGCTCTGTAAATGAAATCAAGTTAACCCAAAAGTTAATTATTTGAACAGAAGAACTATTTGTTCTTCAAAAGACAACAACGTGCAAAAACCAGATTAGGACGGAAAAGCCAACACAATAGACAACCTATTTCCACAGGTACAATAACCTGCTGGAAGAGAGTTTTTATTTAAACAATGAGTTTTACCCTATAGTTGCCTTTGTAAGTGTGCAGAAAGGTGAGATGCACCCGAGCGACCTGCTTTAGTAAAATACTACAGAAGGGTCGCTAAAAATGATATGAATGCTGGACATGAAGGAAGGCATGTACCAGCTGAATGCACAGTGGGTTTGGGGCACTGAGCAGCATACTTCACTGTATCCATTTCCTCCCTTTCTGGACCTAGCAATGCTTGTGAAACCATGTTAATTAGAAACGTGAAGCCCTTTTTGCCACTGTAATATATAAAAACACTTTTTACTGGGTACGGGTTATGGTCTACTTACAAATTCTTCAGGCATTTTGACCAAGGAACGAGCCTCACAATACGATGGCCTTGAGACCAAGCAAAGTAGGAACCATCAGGTGCAAACGCTACAGTCCAGGTCTCCCGACCGGACTTCTGGTCAAAAGGAGCAACAGGCACTAAGAGTTCACCAATGAACTTTGCCTTACCTGTAAGAATAATTGAAGGTTTATTTGTCAGACATAACTTAATTGTACAATCTCAATTCATGAATTACATTTAAATGTTTAACTCAACAACTGATATGGCCTAGGACTTATTCATTCAAAGCTTTCAGGACCAATTTTGATTACACTGCATTGCACTTTAAGAATTAATCAAATGAAAGTTACAAGTAATCAATTAAACAGGTTCATATTGTGTGAATGAATGTTGGCTTCTTTGACAAAAAAAGTATAGACTACAACTTTTTTGTATTTATAATTACTGAAAGATGAGTCATACTGGCATACTGCAGTAATGGCACTGACTAGCCTGGGAGGAGAGGGGGGGTGGTGGTAAATACTTCAGATAGGGAACCTACACCATCTATAGACTAGGCCTACTTACATTATTTATTAAATCAATATAACTCTATACACAAAAGAGGGATTAAGTACAAATTAAAGAAATGTTATTTGTTCCATCAATTGTAAAGACAATTCGCAAGACAATGACTAGCGCCGCGCTAGATGTGGCTAATATTCTATGTATTTAGCCTATCTTAATATTGCTGCAACATTCTTTATTTCAGAGACATACACTGTTACGTAGGTTCTATATTTGACAATTATGTATAGAAAGCCGTTATAACATTATAAAACAAATGTCATATAGACTAGTTTTAATCATTCACATGCTTAACCCCTCCCCTTAACAAAACAGTGAAAAGGGTCTTCCTTACCTATTTCATTTTCGTTTACAGAGTCTGGGAAGCTTGCCATCTAAATAGAAACTGGATCCTAAGAGAAAAACCTAACAGTTAATAATAAAAAACAAAAAATAGTATCCAGAAATGTACAACCCAAAAGAGCTCTTGAATGTAGCAGTGAATACCCCTCCTGGGTTTTTTTCTTTGCCTGTAACCTAGACTGCCGCGCGTACGATTCTTCTCAATTCAATATCGCACGCGCTAAACGCAGCTATGCTAAATTGTTGCTTTATTCACCTCGTTGGTCGTAAGTCGATGTATGGTATATACTGTTCTCTTTATTATTTATATTACTTCGGTTGACAGCACTGTTTGACAAAATTGCTCTGGACACGAGTGCCGTAGACGCCTACGTTGAAAAACAAAGGTCTCTGACTGGATAGCGTCTATTTCCATTCAATGGGAGGGATCATAGTGGGAGGGCTTTTCGCTCACGTCAGCACTGTTGCCAAGGAGACTGTTGCCAAAAGCACCTCCCCTTACTACCCCATGCTCTTGTAGACAGGAAAGATGGGCTTACCATTAGTCTATTAATCCGTTCGGAGACAACAATATTTAATTTTTTGACATTTCATTCGTGTAGCAAATTTCAGTTTTTTAAAGAGACATATGCTATAATAGACATGGAAAGTATACATGCGAAGATTGAGGATCAGAAGTGTATAGTTCTCACAATACTAAATGACTTGATGAGTCTTTTGACACTGTTATAAATAACAGAATTTATTAATAAAACATGTTAACAATGATTTATCTGACATCTGCTTTTGCCCTTGAACTATCAACCATCATACATGTGGGGATAACAAGCAGTGTCTTGTCTTTTTTTTCTTTCTGGTAGGAAGCTTTGGTTGATCTTGCTCAGCAGTCAAAAAGATGAATATGACAAAGGCAGCCATGGGCATGTCGGCAGTTTAAAGCCTCTCTAGGCTTTGCAGGGTTGGTCCACCAAGTATGCTTATAGAGTATACCGTTATATATATACACACAAACACACAGTTTATTGTGGCAGCCAAGGAGCTTTGAGTGTGGTTTGACCTCATAACTTAGGAGACACACAACTAAGGACTGGGTAAACCCACAAAAGAGCATTTAGTAACAAAACAAAAAACAAATAGGTTAACTGAAGATCTTCCTCAAATGAGGGGATTCTTCTGGTCGGGGTCCGAGATAGTTGGATAAGCAGACAGAGAACCGAGCAAGTGGGATTTATTCAGGAATGATATGCAATACTTAAATTGAGATGTTATTGCTGCCCTGTCTTGTAAAATACAGACCATTCCTTGGCACTAATCACATGAATGCTGTTGGAAATGTGCACAAGTCCTTATCTAAATCATGACTCAAATAGAGCACAATCACACAAGATAGGGTACAACACTTTTATTATCTCAATAGCTAAGAAACTCTTAAGAACACAACTATCACAACCGTAACACATTTTGTGAGGATAAACACAGGCATTTCCTTTGTCTTTTCCAATCCCACAAACAAAAAGACACTGACAAATGTATTTTATATTTTACAAATTCAAGTTCTTCAAAGATATTTAAGTTAAAACAACTTACTTTTTCTGCCGTCAATGTGGCTGGTGGGCAAAAATAGTTCCATACTAAAGAGAATGAAATCAGGCATTCTGTGCTAGTTTTCAAACTAAAGTATGGCATATTGTACATTCTTTTGAAAAGGACTATGACTATGAGTCTTGGAAGACTGCATGCCTATTGTCTGCAGTGTAAACAAGCAATTATTCTGCGAGAACTAACCTCATCTTCATGTACATTCAAATACCTGCGGCACACATACAGTACAATAAACTGTTAGAATACTGTGATAATCTGATTCTTGAACCTAAATCCAAGCCAAAGATTTGAACAGATAAACGTGAGCTCACATTTGAGAACTTGGCCAAAAACCATTAGAGGAAGTTCAAATACATACATTAATGTGATGACTTGACTACTAATAACCGACTCAATAACTGGTATGGTGAAGAGTATCTTATATTCTGGAAGACAGAGAGTAAGGGGGACTGCAAGTACAAAACTAAAAAATTAAATGTATTTCAATGTGCTTTTCTTGTCAAAAGGCATTATAGTTTGTTATTTGCCTAGCAACAAACAAGAGAAATAGGAGATATGGAGTGAAGGATGCCAAATAACCTTATCCATAGGCTACATTAACCGTGAATTATGTTTTTGGTCTATCTCAATGGTCAAGATAATGCATCTACAGTTGTGTCTGATGACTGAATGATATTGACCTTCCAGGAAAGAAACCAAGGTCATTTCCTAGTAATGTTTATGCTTTCACTGAGTCAGACAAACTAGAAACAGCAATAGAAAGATGGGGATAGTCCCTGAGAGGATGCCATTCATTTCACAAAACACCATTAAATCATACAGACCAACACCTTCAATATCTCAGTGCCTTTTTTTACAAAAAAATGTCAGGCCAAATGTGACGAAGCACTTCACGACTGATGTCATGAAACATTGGAAAACACACAAAGAAACTGGACTGGTTAACCTGTCAGTAGGTAAAATGTCATTGAAATTTGTAAACAAACAAGACCAGTCTTGTCCAAGCTTGGTATCTCCAGGAGTTGAGTTTCATAGAAATTCATCCCTATAATGTAATGTGGCTTTTCTTTTTTTCCCCACATTTGTCGACAATTGATGGACACTTTTTTTCATACTTCTATGTAGCACCCATGATAGCATCATTGTCTCGTATTATTTATTAGCAGTTATCTAAAAGAAATTGACAAAACAAATGTAATGTCACTATTACCGTTAACACCCCTGCATGACTTACAGGGAGCATTGACTAAATGTGGATCAAGTAGTCAGTGGTCCTGAGCAAGTTAAGCAGTTGATATCAAAACCTTTCCATTGCTTATGGTCATTTGGCTGAAATAGCTGACTTTGAAAGAGAACATTATATGACTAAATACTAAATACATTTATGAAATAACTTCTTATAAGGCTTTCTACATTTCTGGGAGGCACCTGTACTAACATATGGAAATATATATAATATACAGGTCTTGTTTGTGTTTAAAGTTGTTATCTAATCAGTACCAAATTCTAACTAAATTAAAATGTACAATTTAGGTAAGGAGCGCACATTAATGTCTTAAAATCTGTGTTTCTTTGATGATGGCGCCCCCTGTTTCTATTCAGTAATGGCACAAATTAATTTGTGATGGAAATGAGATGTCACATCACAATGCTATTTTACAATAGATAGGACATTAGAAAGTTCCTTGGTTCAAGCTTTATGTTCAGATCTGCTTGTGAAGATGTGGAAATTGATCCTAATAGAAAATGCAAAATACAAATTAGAAATAGAACAATAACATCAAGTTAACTGTCAATAAAATTGTTAACAATCACTGCTTTAATTGACCTTTGACCTCACTCCTTATATATGTACACAACCAACAAACTTAATTCAGTCATTCTTTAACATGTCAGTGAGGAATGTCAAATGCTGGATTGGAGGTTCATTTCAAATCAGGTACAATTCCACAAGCCAATAGATCTAAATAAGAGTGTGAAAGTTTTGGCCAATCGCTTTCTCTCTTCTCTACAGTTCTTAAGACTGCATGCAATGCGATTTCATAGCATGGATCTAGGACACTCAACACACTCACTCTGTCCCAAAATCAAAGTTTCAGACCTGAGAGCAAAACCTCGAAGCAAAGGGTAATCCCCCCCCCCCCCCCCCCCCCCCCCCCCCCCCCCCCCCCCCCCGCCCAATGTAAATTCATTAGTCTGTGAACACTAATAATATAATAATTCACTGTTTATCAAACGCTTCTGTTAATGACATTATTGTGCACATTAGAATAACACTTGTTCAAAATACACTCTCATTATGTCAACTGATATTTAGGAAAAATGAATTATACGTCTTCAAAGATATACAGTGAGAATGTAGAGCTATGGCAGTGTAGTTGGAAGGATATCTGACTTCCATAACTTAAATACTGAAAAAACAAACATTGAGGTTTATTTCAGGAGTTTTTGAAAAATGGCAGGCCATAAAATTATGCTTGGCATTTTAACAACAGTGACAATGTGGAGTGAAACAAAAACCCTGAAATAGACTTGAATAACACCCATCAATCCACACACACAGACATCTACACTATGATATAACCGCCACAGCACATTGTGTTCAGGGCCTCTCCAGAAGAAAAGTGCGGAGAGAGAGGAACTTTGAAAAGGTATCCGTTTCACACAAGCGTCTTCAGAAGCAAGCACTGTTCCGACTTGACACTGTGACGTGGAACTGAGGCAAGGTCAGTTGAAAATAGACATTTGCTTCTATTGTCAAGTCGGTGGTGATGCAATTGAGAAATGCTTTATAAATGGGTATAAATATGGTTAAGAGCCAAACAAAGGGGCTTGAGCACACTTCAGCGTATAGACTTGGAGGGACTAGCGTCATATAAAAAATCTTTGACAGGTCAGATGGACAAGATCATTGTTGTTCTGTCTACCATGCGTAACTGAGATAAAGAGACCCAATATAAAACTTAATATGAACTCATATATTAACAAAAGAGTTACAGTATACAGAGATTATAAAGCAGTATGGACACATGAAGGCCCAGAGTGAGGGAGAGAGGTCAGTCTGGTCCTGTTACTCTGGGGATATGGGGGTGAGGGTGGTAGGGTTCTGGGAGGGGTTGGCATGTGTTGGAGAGAGGGGCCAGACAGGAGGTTAGGAGGGATCAGAAAGCTACTCTGCTACCAGCCATGGGTCATTCAGCAGTCACCATGGATACCCTGATGAGGTACAGCTTGGGACAATCTGAAAATCAGAGGTCAACAGATCTTTCAGGGTAAGAAAAAACAATTTTAGAAAAATATTTCTAAAGAGTTTTGATCTCCCTCCAAAAAACCAAAGCAAGTATGACATTTCAATTTGGGGTAACATTCAATGGTATTGGTGCAAACGTGAAGTGTCTGAAAGCAATAACTAAACTAAATTATAGGTCCTCACCATGACACCCGTTCCCTGTTTTGCTCATCCTCTTCCTGAGTGGCTGACCCTTTAGGTTTGCTGTCCTCCTCTATGTAAACGAACGCATACGTACATGGAATTGAGCAATGCATAAATCATTACAAAGTCTGAAACTAAAGTGCTAAACAGTCACAAGATTGTGTGAGACTGGGTTACTGTTCAAGGGAATCCATGCAAAGTACTTCGACTTATCTTATTTTGCTATCAGACAAAATCCTAAGTGGGAAGATAAAAAATGTCCTAACAAATGTACACTTCAAGCCCTTTTTAAATCAATGTTTAATGTTCCTTTACCACATGGGTTTCCCTCCACATCATCCAGGAGGTTGGCTGTAGAGTTGGCCGTTCCAAGTCTTGAGAAAAGCAGGGTTAAGGGCAACATTTAGTTAGTAAACATTGCTGATCCGTAGCTACTGACCAACCCTGAGGAACAACGCAACACCAGGCAAAGGATACAACTGGTGTTTCAAGAGCATTCTCCTTTTTGACTTTCTCCTCTTGGTCTTCTCAGAGAATGTTCTGGCGATTTCAAACAGCTTCTTTCTCGTTGCTGGGTGACAAAGACACAAAGCAAGAGAGGTCATTTCATCATCTTCAAAAGTCTTTGCATATCAATGAGAACTGACTGCTTGCTGTGTCATTCAAACGTCCAGACATGCACCCAGACAGGTGGGTGATACTTAAGTTGTGACCCCCTGAGAAAAAGGTCTTACATTTGCCCATGTGTTTGAGTTTGTCTCTGAACATGGCGTCGTCCGAGACAGCAGTACACGCTTCCATCGAACCTGAGGCACAGTGTTCTCCTGGAGGACAACACCATTAAGAGGATACATCAAAGAAGACGCATTCACTTGCAAAATGTAATGAACCAAAACACATGCATTATGGGCTAGTCGTCTGAGGCATTAAGTGTGTGATCAACAGTGGTCAAAGAAACACACACACACGTTTGAGCATGTGCAGTATAAGCAAACATCAATGTGAATGTATATATCTACAGTACTTGAAATCCTTTGAGTTTGAGCACTCCTGGCAGTTTCAAGCAAAGGTTTGAGTGAATGAAAGGATTTCCAGACACTATTTGACCCACGTTGGACACCCAAGAGACCATGACAGTTAGACACACCCACTAGTCAAAAGAACTTGGCAGAGGAAGCATATGAATGACATCTACCTGTGGAATTCTCCATGCTAGATGAGTGATTGGACTTGGATTTCTTTGATTCATACTTCAAGCGATCTAAAAACAAAGGGTGTGAATGTTTAGCGTCAATGTGGCACACATGGAAGGGAGCAGCTCAAAGAGAGAACATTTTCAACATTAAAACTATTCCACTTGTGGAGCATCATATAGATCCAGTCAGAAACCAGTTCTTATTGATCCATTGACTGTATGTGAGAATCCAGTTTACATCATTTGAGGTTTTTTCGTTCAGTTGTATAAATGGATCAAAGGTATCTGGCTAGATTTTAAATGACCCAGCGTAAGTGGTAAAATCAGCACAATCTTGAAAACGTTTAACAATCCCTTTTGGGTGGGATTACCTCAGCCAATCCCAGGGTTCAGTCTGAAGGGATTGTTGCTTCCTCTAAATCAGAGAAATCACTAATCTGACTTTATGGGTAACTGCTGTAGGAAGGAACACACATTTAACCTATAAAATCGAGACTGGTGGTAGATCAGAGATTTCCATGTAGAAGGAAGGGTGGGTTCTGCTTTATGCAAATTTAGTACTGGTTTTGATGGACCATTGGGGTTCGTGAAGTCAGTTTCCCATTCGATCAAAAAGCGTGCAAAGATCACTCTGTGGTCTGGGATGGAGAACCAAACCTGACTAACCCTCCAACGGTTTCCGTACTAAGGTACCGCAGAAACTATCTCCAACGTGATAACGGGACCTTAGTAAACAAAGTTGGAGCTGAAGAGTCATGAAGGACAGCAGGACACAGAGATACAGAGTTGAACTAATATAGCATTGACATGATAGTGGTCTGCAAAGCAGCTTCATGAGACAGGGAGAGATATTTCCTGCCAGTGCCGTTTCTCTGTCCGTGGAGAGAATGGGTTTCGGAGCATCTAACAGTGCACATACCTCGCTCTAAGGCAACGAGGAACTCTCGGTTGCGCTGCAGTTCTCTCATGAACTCCTCGTTCTGAAGGAACAACGCAATACGCTCGTCTTCCAGATACTGCTTGAGCTTCCGCTCTTGTTCTGAGGCCCCCGATGCCCCACCTGCCCCCCCAGGGGTCCCATCAGCCCCCTGAGACTCCCTCTGGCTCATGGAGGAGAGGGAGGAAGAGGAAGATGGCTGGGACTGTTGACTCTGAGAACCCTTGATGTTGAAGGAAAGAGAGTGAAATTAGACCCATGCACACTGTACACCCAGCATTGCTAATCAACTTCCAGTTGTACTAATCCCAACACCAAGGTAACTTGGTAACTTCAAATAATAACCTTGCTCACCGTTATATTGTCCTTCTGCTGAGGCAAGATTCTCAAAAAGTCATCAGGCAGGTTCCCAAGCATGGGCGGGTTCCAGTTCCTGTAGCTTTGGACTTGTCGGTGGCCTGGGGGTGGCTGGGCCTCAAACCTAGGGGGGTGGGAGGACGGTGACAATCGAATTAGAAACTACATTGATAATTAACTATCATTTTAAAAAAACTATAAAGAAGTGCTACAGAGCTACTGTTACTATGGAAGCATGATTACTTGATTTGTTATGTTCTGGTTCAGTCATATATTCATTAATAATTAGATTGATCAATAATAAGAACACTCAGTACGTTTCCATGATGGTATCAATTCGAATCTAGCTTTATTCAGCTAATGCTAATTTCTGGGGCAACTGCTCCTAATATATATGGCAGTAAATAAACCGAATCATTGGCCGAAAGCATGTCACATCCCAGTACGATACGTGGCGCTGTCTTCATTACAACTAGTGGTGATACAGCCCTTTCCGCTTGACCTCTTCACCACTACCAACAACAACAACAACATCTACATTTCGAGAAAGACGGCGAACGGAGAGCAAGGTGAAGCTACGTCCCTCTACATTTCGAGCATGATGACAATAGTACTGCGAATGCAAACGGCGCTATTGGCTCGCGTTGTTTGTTTGTTTCTGCCGGGCCGGCTCCCGACACCGACAACTTATCGTCTTTTTCGACTTCCAGGTCACGACCTGGGAGGGAGGGCGGCGGGATCTCAAGCATGCGCAAAGACGCAGAGTCCAGTTCATAGTCCAATTAATCGTTTACAAGCATGCGATGTCCGAATTATCAACCGACTCGGATCGAATTATCTCGGGGTGTCGATCGGATCGTAGTCGGACCGCAATTATTCGAACAAAGGTGTTTACAAGAAACGGATATTCTATTTCAGTCCAAATAAGCCAGTAATTCGAGTCCATGTAACCACGGTGACTGAGGTTCATCTTAAAACGGAGACGGTGCAGCTATTCTTAAAATGGCCAGCAGGTGGAGCTTTCACAAAGCAAAACAGCATGGGGCAGATCTGCCTGACTCCCTATCCTCATCCTTATTCAGAGCATGTCAACGTGCAAGGCACACAAGGAACATTCACTTTGTAGTTCAGTCCCATTTTGTGTTTGAGTGGATAAACAACTAAAATGTCTAGGAAACCTTAGTTAGATTAATAATCCCATTAAGAAGCAGGGGGGCATTATTTTTCTCAAGATTAAATCAAGTGAAAGCTTTTCTTAATCAAGACACTTCCTGTTCTTGTTTTACCTTGGTGGAGGGGTGGGTGGGGCCTCTGGGTATTTCCGGTCATAGATGTGCATGTCGTAGGTTGGTGGGGAGTAAACAGGGGGCGGTTCCTCATCTGAACTGTCCGGTTCCAATGTCCTCTCCAAAATCTGTGTGAAAATTGTTGTTTGATTTGAACAAACTATTCTTACACACCAGCACACTCAAAGGTTCCTCTGAAAATAGTAATGGAGGCTACACATCAGAATAGAGCTGTTCAAATAAGATTATGAAGTTTGATTAAACTGAGAATACTACAAGTATAATACCAATGACCCATATCTGGGTTAAACTAGCGTCTCGCTAACAACTGAAGCATGGAGATAGTACTACATTTAACATGCTGCTTCTATTTCTTGTTCTAGACACTTGGGTTGCAGTTTACCCTAACATGACTTTGCTTGAAATGTAATATGCACGAGAGAAATGGGCTCTAAATGGCCTTTCTGTCATTGATGCCAATTTAAGTTGTACATATTATACACATTTTAGTTGTAGGGATTGTGACAACAGTCAACTCTGACTGAATATGACTAGAATAGAATCATATACTGTACTGAAAGGCCTAACCGAGTTGATCCGTCATGAATGCTATGTAACCACACTTGAAAGTGGGACAACTGCTCACTCCAAGATCAAGAATAGATGGAGAAGCAGGTTAATGTTGTGAGTGTGTATGTGCGCATGTGGGTGGAGGATGTAAGTGTACTAACAGATGCACTTTAGTTTTTCGCTTGAGTTGGGATCAAATTCAATCTCTGATCTCTCCAGGGGTTGCTCAAATCAGCAACATATCCAATGGGTCACAAAGCTAGTTGCAGGACAACATGAATTGTCTGGGATTAACAGTGCTACATATAAACAAGTCCAACCCCAACCTACACCATTTTGAAGGTAACCAGAAAGAGTTGCCAGTAACACACACCCGTAGGCCACTTAAAACTGTTCAAAGGGTCTGTTAAACTCCATATTCCTTTCTAACCTAAGAGGAAATGAATTATATTTACAACCATTGCACTAAAACAGCACCTACTGTCTTGCTCAACAGGCAGGTAAACTTCCAAGATTAAGGGACTTTAAAACCGGCTGGTGAACTATTGGGTCAAGCAGTACAAATGTTAGTTGTATAGTTCATCCCTAAGAACTAGTCTCTTTCTATAGTATCCATACCTTGATCATCAGTACTTCAGCATGAGTTGAGGAATGAGAACACTTTCACATGTAGTCTTGGGCTGGCAAGTCTCAAGGTTGTTGGTACCCATTACACTAAAAGCTGAAATCTAAAAGCTTGGGCCCCGCCGGACAAACTCGACTAAGACATAATTTAATATTTATAACATACTAATACTAGTGGCTACTAAAGCACCACACTCTTGCAAACTGTTTTGAAAACAGGTTCTCTTTACAGCTAGTCAAATGATAAACATGAAGTGATGGGAGCCCAGTGACAGGCTACAACAAAACCATGCACTCCCAGTGTTTTTGTAGGGCGGAAGTTGAGAAACACTGGGGTACTAGGCCTTGCCTCCGGACAGTAGGTGACTCAGGAGACTTCTCACTGACCTCTGGGGGGATGCTGTCATCAGAGTCGGAGCTGTCATCCGAGCCGCCTCCGTCGATGCTCATCTGAAGCAGCTGATCGATGGTGGCGTCCACTGCCCCGTTGTTCGAGCGCAGCACGCACTCTATGACCTCATAGTCCATGCTGGGGAACATGATCTTGAAGTCCTCCATGGCCTGGTTGAACTCGAGGCGCCGGACTTGCCGATTTGGCCGGCTGTTGTTGAGCTCTCCCTGGGTGGAACCGCCACCACCCC
Organism: Hypomesus transpacificus; assembly: GCF_021917145.1. NCBI lineage: Eukaryota > Metazoa > Chordata > Actinopteri > Osmeriformes > Osmeridae > Hypomesus > Hypomesus transpacificus. The sequence continues at coordinate 4,844,538 of NC_061074.1, forward strand.
CACCACCGCCCCCTCCTCCTCCTCCTCCTCTGGAGCCTCCATTACTGCTGCTGCGCTTGAATAGGCTGGTCATTCTTTCGCCTGAACTGGCACTGCCAACCTAGTTAGGCTGGCACCTTGGCACTTACCTCAAACACTCTTCTGTCACTTCCTTGTTTTGATCACGCTAAATTGCCCTCAGATTTGACAAGCTTCTCCTTAAATCAGTTTCTCATCATAACACAAACATGGCAGTCCTAAGGAGGGGGAGTTTAACTCTTCTTCTTTTTCTCTTCCTCTGCTTGTTATTCCGCAGCATCCAACACAGTGGGCTGTGGCAGCAGTGACAAGTGCCCAGCAGAGGCTTGGAGAGACTGCGTTTATATCTGTCACCAGTTTTTAGGTCTGACGGGCAATCAACTCTTACAGCTGCATCTTGGGCTCAGAACAGCACCTGAAAGAGAAATATCCAATCAGAAGATATAGACAACATCATGTTTACCACAAGTACCTGGTTTGATCATTTATTTGAAATAATAAGCATGTCAGACCCCAAATCTGAGAGCAAAAATCTATCGTTTTAATTGTCTTTATACTTTTCAGAACATTTAGAAAGTATGCGATATTTAGGCTCAATATTTTAACAGCCTTAAAAGAGCATTCTCCTTCCTGCCTTTGTTATTTTGGTTAGATTGAGCTAAATAGAAGTCTAACAGAGGATAACAGCAGTTGAAAAAGTCCTTTTGGATCATGTCTGGCCTACGCAAACTCCGCTTCATGATTCACTCAGGGGTGTCTGTGGGCGCAAGGGGGATGGTGTCTGATTTGATCACATTAATGCAAGTTCTTCTGTCCTCTCTCTCGTTGTACTAAACCGTGCCAGTGTCCAGCATTGCCATGGCAACTGTGGCATAAACAAAAAAGCAGACACCAACTGAAGCTAAGGAAGACCTGGAGAGGGATCCCCAAAATGGAGACGTCCACGATGGTTAAATCTAGTCACGGCAAAAAAACCTCAATCATAACAGTCAGTGGATTATGGGATAGAGGTCATACTTTCACAATCAATTAGCAACAATAAGCAGACAAATATCAGTAGAATGACCACATGAAATACGCACATTTTTGTTGATTAGCCAAGACATGTCTGAGCGCCATGGTAAGTGTGTGCTAATGGTGGACACGCACAATAAGCTATGAGTGCATAGCGTCTACAGATTAAGCCCAGCTTACCGACACCGATATCAGGCCGATGTAGATAGTACTAATGGCCATCCATAGAGACCTCTGCTTTTGACCAGGTTGCAACCACTCAGGTCAGTTGGTAACAGCTGTGATAGGAAGTGAACAAATATGTCCCCACAAATAAACCAGGGCAACAGGGTAGCAAGCACGATACTTTCGTCAATATAAATAGTTCTCTCTGATACGTAGATAGACACTGACATAACTGACAGGGCAGGAAAGATTGGAGAGATTGATTGGAGTCTTTAGAGGTGGATCTAAATGGGTCAAGGGTTGGTCAATGGGTCCCTACATTCTGGCTCACAATTTTTCCCAAAACAATATCTCATAGCATGTATACTTGTTTCCTCTACAGGAAATGTAACTTCTCTCTTTTTTCAACTTGAGGGCATTTGATCAAGAAAAAGTCCAGATACTGAAAATACTGAACAATTTCAATGTTTTTGTAGGCTAAGTGTGACCAGTTATAAATCAATGATCCCAACATGGGAGATATTATGTAATGCCTTGTGTGGCCTACAGTCCCTTGACATGGCTATCAGGATACAGCCACTGGATAAATACACATTAATGTTCCCATTACCAGAACAACGTACTGCTATTTGGCTGGTGGTCTTGTATAAATACGGTTTCTTATAAGGTTATAACTTATCCTGACCTGAAGGGTGTCTGCTTGTTTAGACTTGGACACTTGGCTGGTTTGAGGTACACTTTGAAATGGAAGGAGAGATTCTACATGTATGCTGACTCATACAACACCCTAACAAACAAAGTGGTCTGCTGACCCAAAACAGGAACATGCACAAAGGGAAATTCTTTCAGAATTTAAGTCAAAGAGCAATACATTATTCAGTGCCTTAAAGTGACCTCTCCTAGGCAGAAAACATGGACATAATCATAAAGAGAGTTTACATAATCCCTGACATGAGTTATCTCTTGGTCTACACATCTGGATGTTCCTCATCTCTGGTTTCCATTACAAGATGAAAGGGGGAGGGAACAGGGAGGGAGGGGGAGGGGGGGTTAAAAGGAATGTGGTGGTCAACAGAGAAGCTGGAGCATCTCTCTGATGTCCTCAATATTGGCCACACCTCCTATGCTTCCCCTTTCCCCTCCTCGTTTTCAGTCCCCTCTTCCCCCCCAGTGCTGGGAAAAGAAATCCCTGTGATGGAAGGAACAATGCGCCCAGTGCCACAGCCCCGAGCCACATGGCAGTGCCAGGCCCCGGCCCCAGCCCCCCACTTCACCCCACCCTGCTTTGACTTCTCATCAACATAGATGTAAAAGAGTGCTGATGTAACAGAGCGCCTTGGCAATTGTGAGACACTTTCCAAATGCATGTGTGTGTCTGAGTTGTGCTTGTTTGGGATCAAGTAAAATAGTGGTGTGTGTGTGTGTGTGTGTGTGTGTAGAAGTGTCGTCAGAAAGTGTACTGTAAAGCTGACTACCTTCCCCATCTGAAAGGATTGAGAACATTGGGAATAGGACTTGACCACCGAATACTCAGTGAAGAACACCCCAAACAAGGCTGCAAAAATACTAGAATTACACCCCAGACGTTCATGTGTCAGACTACAAAAAACAATAGCTGAGAGGGTCATTGTGTCATCATGTGACCATGGGTGTCCTGACAAACCCCAAATCAAATCAGACAGCTTAGAGTCCTTCTGGAGCTACTTCCTTTTCTAAGCTAGTGTCTCTCCCATTCAAAGTAGAGCTATTTCACAGTCCAGGGCTGTACTGCGTGTCTTCACGGCCATTCAGCAGTCACTGTTAGTGAGAAAGGCCTCTCTTTTCTGTCGAGGAGCCAACAGATCAAGTCAAAGAGGGTCACCCCCATTCAAAATCCCCTCAAATAACAGAAAAAAACACCATGGCAACATGGCTTTTAGAAGAGCACAGAGTGCACGCATGCACACACAGCCTATACTTTCGGACTCATTCTTAAGTAACCAAGGTTCTCACATGCTGCTGCACATGTGAATTAAAAAAGGATCCTATCCTGCTTCATTGTTGGCTGCAGGCCAAACAGGCCAGCCAGATGTTGCAGCTCTTAAAAACACCATTTTGAAACCAGGCTAGGAAATCAATGCTGGGGCCATGCTTGTCATAAGTAATATAATAACCAGCTCACTGACGAGCACCATGGTGACTAAAATCCATTGGAAACCTAGCCTATCATTACTAAAGCATGAAGTGAAGAATTTGCTATGATTCTGACAAACTGTTCAGTGCTCACTGAATCATATTAATAGAGTAATTTCCTGTGACAATGGCTTCCACCACTGGAATCGTAACCATTAGCTAAAGAAAAGAAAAAAAACCTACAGCCATGAAACATCCTCGGAATCTGTTTACACATTGCTACATCAAATTTGGATCTGCACCATGAGTCCCAGGTCCCTGGTGGGGTCAGTGTGAGTCCACAGGACCAGTGCTAACGCATATGAAAACACGCCTCTTCCTATAGGATCATGACAGCCAACAAGGACGGCAGGGAGAAAGTCCCAGACTGTTTCCACAGAAACAGTTCTAGAATGTTGTCTATTTTCCACTTTCACAACAGAGCACCATGTAGCTTACACAGTACAGTGTTGTGTTAGGTCCAGACATGCTTTTGTATTCAGGTTTTTTGTGATTTTTACAATGACACCCACATGCTGGTAGTGTATTCTGTCGTCAGAGGCATCTCTGACTTGAAGCAACACTACTCTATGAGTGGTCAGAGGTGGTCTTGAGGTCACTAAGTAATATAATAGGCAGGCCACGAAGGGCTTTGAGAAAACAATGAAGTTTATGAGGGTAAGATTTTGGCAGCATGAACATTTAGGGAACCCACCTCTGGTTCAGGACAAGCCTTAAGGTTGATGTTGATCCATGAGATATCACAGCATGTTGTATGCTTAAACCAGTACACCAAGTCCATTGACTCTGATTATTAAATTCATGTGTCAGTGGCCTATTGCCTCCTCACTCCCAATCTTACTCACAGATTCATTGTTTTGCAAGCCTGAATGTACAAATTGGTCACAAGAGAGACCTAGATTTCAGACCTAGCGAGAGGTGATTATAAGAGGTGACTATTTCAGATTATAACTCAAGCAGATTCAACATTTGATCATCAAGACACAACCAGACAGTCTGGACCAAATAACCACCATGAATAACTTGTCTTACATGCATGGTCCCATTATGAGACCATTTTCGATGTCCTCCCCTTTTGCAGTCCATTGCCTAAAAGCTCCTCTAAGCACAGTCAAACAGGAAATCCTGCTGTAGCTACAGTATTCTCATATTTTGACTTCACTATTTCCAATGATAGGCAGAGGAGTTTTGCCAGTGTGGGCATAATCAAATATAGAATGGTGAGTAGCAATAGTAACTGTGGTGGAGTGGAGTGTTTTATCAAGGTCACCAAGGTAAAGTATAAATAAATAAAAAAAGTCCACTTTGAGAAGCAAAATAGAACAGTTGCTCCCCTCAACCAATTACAATGATCCTTTGTGACCCATAAGCATGGCACTACACTGTGAAACAGTTGAGCACTGAACCGAAGCCCCTGACTACTCCAATAGCCCATAAGCCTCCTGTTCAATGACCTTGTTCGGTACAGAAAAGAAAGGGTGGGGGGAGAGAGACAGAAAGAGAGAGAAAGGTATGCAGACACAGGATGGTAGGCACTAGGCAGTGAGTGTGAAAGGTGCACATCCATGTCAAGAGAATTACTGGAAATCTCAAAAGAACCCCCCTCCTCCTCTGTTCTTCCTGGAAGCTTCAAATGTGCAGGCCTGCTACATCTGTCAGAACACACGCTATAAAACTAATGATGACACAGTAATGGTTGCAGCGGGCTGTTTCTGGGCCATCTGCTACACAAGGGAATAGGGAAGCTCTTGCTCCTTAGCCCAGGGAGGTAGAAAATAATGGGAAAAATATCATTCCATTCATAATGTCAAATAGTCCTTTGTTGCCCTATTCTAGTGCAACATCAGCGAGCTGTGTGCTGAGTAACAAGCCCAAGTGTGACATGTATCGTAAGAAGCTTACGGACATTTCTTATAAGAGGGTTGAAGTTCTGTCTGGTGACCCTGGTCTATAAGTGGGTCTGTGACTCAAGAGGACACCCTCCACCCTCCCCATATTTCCTTTCATCCACAGAATTATGGTATACAAGAGAATGTTTTAAAGTACTCCGAGTGATGTTTGGTGTATCATGAGAACAGACATCTTCATAATACCAACTAGAGACAGGCAGAAGAGCCACTTAGATAAACTATGGTTAGGATTCAGTTCAATCTCAGGATTCATTGTGTGCAATAATGGCTTCAGATATTTCCCCTGATTCTCAGGGCTGGACTGTGTAACCCCAGCCTTCTCTGTTAGGGGCCTAGGAACAAGGGACCGTGGAGGGGAGTGGCGGCTGGTAGGGACAAACTTAGTGAAGAGATGACAGGGTTCTTTTCACCATCCCTCCTGCATCATTAGCTGCTTTGGGTGACATATGCATGACTGACATGTTGAGATCCCTCAGTTCATAGGTCTTGTGCAGATGAAGATGCAAGTTTAAAGAGCAATGACTGTCTCAATGAAAGCGATGTGAGTTAGTGTGTAAAGATTCTAAATACAATACTAGGTCTACATCAAAAGGTTGTAGGCTGTAACCGGAGATGATCTCTGCTGATGCATAAAAAAACGCAAAACAATTCCAATGTGATGTTCAGTGTTAAAGCAAGGACTTTGGTACTAAAATAACATACAGCATGAATCTATGACCTTGTTTTAACTGCGAGAAGAATCACACATACTAAACCATGACAAAGGTCACCGTGCTCTGAGCATGAGCCACTTAATTCGCCTGGTTAAAAATGTGACTGGTCGATTAGAATCCAAGACAGTTTAATTATTGCAAAATTAAAATGTTCATTTTGTTGTTTTCATGTTTCATGCTAAAGCGTCACCTTCACTTGTAGTAAAGGCGAATTGCTCTATTGGCCAGAACATTGAGTGACTTCGAAGGATCCCGTCTTATTGCAGCTGCTCCAAAGCAGTTTTAACTACATACTAGCACGAGCTAAACAGCTGACATTACGCAGTAGTCAACTCCCAGGTCAATGCATTGTCGGACTTATGCTTGACAAAACTTTGTTTTAAAAGTTATGGTGAGGTACTAAACTATGTTTTAACCCTGACAGCAATTGCTCTTAGAAAGTGATTTCTCAGTACTCGTACTGATGGGAGGCTAGTCAAACACTTTAAGCCTATTGACTTTTTTAAAATTAAATATCTCCTTTTGATTAGTTATGTGTAGGCTACAACATGTAGACATGACCCAACAAGCACAATGCCAGTGGTAATGCAATAAACATTCACCGGGCGTAGAGACAGTCTAGTTCAATAATATTATTCTAGAGGCCTCAGTAGCCTAGTCGCTAGCTAGCTAATCCCATGATAAAACAGACCCGCTAGCTTGTCTAGTGCAAGGGAATCATTCAAGGAATCTTGGCAAAGTATTAGCTGTGATGTTCTTGCACCAGTGTCTTTTAATATTGAACAATTACGCACAGTATGACGCTTTGATTTAACACACTTCTTGTTTTCAGTCGTAATCAAACATGGCTAGCTAATACAAACTTGACGTGTTTTCAAGCTAGCTAAACAAAAATATATTTCGTTAGCTAGTCTGACAATATGTGTATTTACTTACAGGGTGAGAAAACAGTCCACGTTCCGAGTTTTGATCAGATATTGCAAATCTTAGTATTCGGCAAACACTGTCCGTCCATTGACTGACTCGACATCAGACCATTCTATCTAGCGTTAGTTGTCTTGGTGCGCCCGAGACCGAGTCCACACTGGCTTGTATTTTCATGGCCCTGTGTTCACTGATAAAAGCTACTAGCTCACACCAGGGCATTGTGGAAAAAATACCAGACGAGCTGAAGTGTGTTCAGAGAGAGGCTCCTGCATCAATGTATAGTGTAGTTGTAGAAAACACACAGTTTCCTAGTGGCGAAAAAGGGGAAAATACTACAGCACACTAGGGCAACAATGAGGTATTTGCTGAATTGGTCAATTTAGTGGATACATGTGTATTTAAGACACCGACATAAAACGCCAGTTTTGTAATTATGTCTGATAAAATGCATACAAATGATGCTTTAAAAAACCTGCCAGTTTCATGGTAAAACAGCTGATATGTGATTGCAGGAAACAAATCCACAGCACACTGCCACAGGTCTGAGAGCAAGTGCCGAGGAATAAGGATTGACAACAGAACAAATGTATGTTACCCGCTCACTCCCTTTGCCTTGGGTGCACACCAGTGGCGATTTTAGACCCTTTTCAGGAGTGCTCAAGCACCCCTAAATTTCATTTTAGCACCCCAAAAAATAATAATAAAATATATATATTGTTTATTATCATTTGATGCTGGTAGTTCATGAAGGGACATCCTTAGTTTTTTCATTCATTCAATGTTTTGCGTAATAATACATAAATGTATTAATTGTTATTCAGTGAAATTAGGGATTCATATTAGCAAGGGGGTTTTGCACTTTTGCAAGGCACTGTATTCATGTCACATTCTCATTGGGGGCTGAGCACCCCTAAGTCTGATCCTAGAATCGCCCCTGGTGCACACGTTTGGTAAAACCGTGTCAATGGGCACATATACTAGCAAAAGTAGAAAAAAAGCTAATTCTGCCTGTAGGTTAAATATCTTAGCTCCATCGAAATAAGGTTTTTGAGATTCACTGTTAGGCTAATTGATATACACCGTAGGAACTCCACAATTGTGCCAAGTTAACAAATTAAGTAGGATATCCCCAGCAGTAGGGTAGACCTTCTGTACTATTTCAGTGTTTTTTTATTTACCCGGTTGAGACAACGACTAAGTAAGAACGGTTAATTGCCATTGCTATTTTAGATCAGAGTAGCCTATACATCAAACTATTATGATATAAATAAATCTACGGTATAGGAGGGTTGAGGGGCAGACAAATACAGGGCTCTCGAGTTTCATCATAAATTTGGCGAGATTATCATAGGCTACCTGTCAACGTTTGAGACAGAAATCCTGGCGTCGTGGGGCTGTTGCTGGTGCTTCTGATTGGCTTGTAGGTGGCATTAAACGAACTGGACCACTCTCAACTCAGCAGAAAACGTATACTCTACTCGACTTTTAACAGACGCAGAGGAACTTCTTGGAACACCAATACTATATCAACTATGAAACAGCACTGAATAAGAAACTCCAGTCCATAGCTAATTAATAAATGTCTAGGTGAAATAAATACCATTTGGCTTGCATAAATCAGATCATTCCACATGCAGAAGTGCCTTGAGGTAAATTTGATTTGATATATGAACCACACTTACTAGATACTACCAGAACTGATCCACGCCATGGACAGTCCACCAATCATGTTTCACTGTTTTTTTATTTAGACAACCCAAATAAAAGGCACATAAAACATTGCGCATAATGTTTACATAATTATTCTTGACAGACAGTACATTTAAAAAAAATGTAGGAATGTTTTACCTTTCTGCTAATCAGAAAGCCTAACTTTTTATATACAAAATTACCATTGTTAATGTTCTAATACAAAAAGTTTTATAAAATGTTATCTTGTTTTTTTCCTTTCATGTGTCTATCATAACTAACATGTCCTCTGAACTAATGGTTTTGTACAAAGATATACATTCATCTGCCTTCACAATATCATGCCAATTCATCAAGAATAACGACAGGAAGATTTGCATCTTTCTCTTCCAACTAAAAGTTCAACCGTTGTAATCAAATCAGAAACATTTGGTTAAATTTAATGTATGGCGCATGGTGTACAACAATTTGGTTGATTGAGCTGTTTTGCTCATTTAAGTTGGTGAAGGCTTCTTCACAAATAAAGTCCATCACACACAGCTAGAGTAGGAAGCATTGAAGTGTGGAATAGTCTTGCAAAAGCAGTTCAGGCACACTAGTTATTACGGCCACTGCAGAAGGACAAACGATACCACACGCATACATTAAACCTAATTTTTTTAGTGTTTTATTTCAATATAAAAAGTCACTAGCCATCTAATGACAGTTTTGAACTCAACCTCATACTGAGCAAGCTCAATTGTCCACATGCAACATTTTAGAGACCAGTAGAAAGGAAATCCATTGCCAAAATCAAAATGCCATTCCAGATTTGAGCAATTTCCTTGATTCTGTGTTGTCATGCATGCAATACTATCAAAGGCCTCAAACACCTTGCTGCTACAATGTAGATTCAAGGAAAAAGTGACCCACCAGAGCACAAAAGTCCACTGTTTTCCGTGTACAACACATTATCAAGTGTCAAAATACAGCTCCAAAGGTGTGCAATGCAGTGTACGTAACCCACTATCGGCTACAAGTGCTTCAAAGACTTCCTCTGTGGTGAGATTTTATTACTTGATATAAGCTTGGGCAGAGTCAGTTGGCTGAGAAGGTAAGCGGTCTGTCCTTGGGTAAATTACCCAAAACCTCCTCCTTCTTACCATATGACAACACCTGGTTTTCTTCATTTTAATTCTCACTTAGTCCCTTTCACACAAAAAGAGCATTGAGACAGGACCTACCAGCTAGCTGTATAACCATGGGCACCAGGTGGCAGTTTTGGTACTACAGTAATGATAACCTAGGATATAACCCCCAAAAGAAAAGAACAGAACGCTAGTCCCAACGTATTCCTAAACTTTCCATATAGGACGGCCATATCAACAATGATAAGGTAATTGCTTTCCTAACCTGTGACCCATGTTTTATTGTTCTGACAGGCCAAGAAAAAAAAAATAGTGTCTAATATTTACAAAGACAGGGTGTACGTTCAAGAAAAATATAGTGCGTTCATCATGATTCCATTCACTCCAAAAAGTCAAATACTGGGCTACTCTCAGCAAGGTTCCTGAGAAAAAAAATGATTTGTTGTAGGAACCGAAAGCTGAAATATGTAGTGGGACACAAAGGTTCTAACAAAAACAAAACATTTTACCAACATGATAAAACATTATCACAATAAAATATTGTGAACTTTGGGAACTTTGCTTCTAGAGTCTTTACCAGGCCACTAGGTGGCCATGTTGGACTCTAAACTGAAAGGCTTTAACAAACACTTACAATTTTTTGATCTTTGAAATACTGTCATTTTCAGGACTTAACCTGGGGATATGTTTTCTGTGCAAGATTTTTCCTGTGTTCTGGTACCTATCTGTCATGTCATACAACTACTGAAGACATAAAACACAAATCATTCTAACAAAAACATGAGCATACAGCATCTAGAAGTTTGGAGTGTCCATTTTACAGATACGTGTTTAAAATGGAGGACTAGGGAGTGTTAACAAAACATATTAAAAGGCATTTACTTAAAATACTGCCAAGTGGCCAAAGGTTTTCCGTCAACAAAATCGTTTTTTTAAATATCTTTCTATCTGGCAATGGATGTTTTTGTCCCTTTTTTGAAGTCCTTACAATGCATACAACTATTAAAACTCATACACAGGCTATAATAACAAAATAGTAAAAAAAATAACAAAAAAATATTAGCTCTATACAAGAGCATTTTAAACATTTTATACCAGCAACACATTACCGTTAAAAGATTTGTTTGACGCCAAAGGCATGTTCTGATGAAAAAAGCTGTCTGTTTTTCACATCAGCCATCCACTTGGTGAATCACTTAACAGCTGAATTTAAACTTTCAAGAACTCAAGATTCTAGGACTGTCTGTTGGCAGATGAAGAGAAATAAATGCATTACATATCATCTACAGGGGTTTGCCAGTCCCCCTCTCACATGCTGCTTTTTAACTAATGCTGGTGCTGCTGCAGTGACAGAGGGGTACAGCATCTGGCTAGCACCCTATCCTCCGCACTACCACAACATAATCTACAGTAAGAGGAGGGGCTACTAAGTTAAGAAAGAGTTATAAACTAAGAGGGTGGGGTAAAAGTTAGGAAGTGTATATGGGCAGGGTTGGGGGCATTAGGATAAGGGGTTTAACATTTCTACCAAGGTGGAGAGGAAGGCAGGACTTGGGAGAGAAAAGGCATGCTATCCATGGGCCTCATGGCAATATTGAGGGGCCCGGTAATATTCATGGACATGGGGGAGGTGATGGCCACTGGGTGGGCAATATTCATGGACGCTGACGCTGGGATGTTGACGGAGGCCAAGTTGACTGGGCCTGTAATGGTTACTGGATGCTGTAGGTTGACTGGAGAGTGGATGTTGACCGTGCTGGTGGTAATGTTCATCTGGGCGGCGATTGTGACCGGGTGGCTAGCATTGCCACGGTTCATTGCAGAGGTGATGGCAGCAGAGTTGGTGACAGGTGTCGCAGAATTGTGAATGTTGCTACCATCTGAGCAAAGACACAGAAACAAAGGAGAGAGAAATAAAGAGAGACATAGAGAAAGTGAAACATGAGAAATATGAGAGAGACATAGGAGAGGGAGAGACAGAGAGAGAGACAGAGACGAGCTGAATGTCCTTTCTTTCCTGATAAATCAGGAAAGCCAACACACTCTGCAGCTCCATGGGATTTGGGTTACGTGGGCTAGTCACTGCAAAAAGTACATACCAGACATGGGTCAAAAACTGTTTGCAAGTACTTGCTGTAAGCTTGATCTAGTGTTCCCAGTACAATGAAATTGTAGGTTGAAGGTCTGAAGTAAATCTCATCTATGCATTTGACCCAGGTCACGTCAACACACACTGATGCACTCTTTAAACTGTGGTACGATTCATATGAACCTACCTTGAGTGCGAGAGATGTCAATAAGGACTTGGAACGACTTATTTAAGACCTCTCCTACCGTCAACTCACCTGAGGGGGTAATTCAAAAAGCAGGATCAACGTGCTAGCCAGCTTACTTTCTTAATATTCTGTATAAATTCAACCAATGAAAGACAACCGTCTTAAACTAGAAACATTTCAAAATGTACACAACACTATCAACTCAACATCAGCGTCATTTATGAGTTGTGGTGTGAGTGGTAGCATTATTAATGAAATGGTGTTTATCAAAAGAGTTGTCTGGTTAACTTATTGATCCTGCTTTATGAAATAACACCCTAATTCCTGCATCGTCCTAAAGAACACACAACAAAAAGAAAAACATTCTCCAAATTCTGCTAACTACCAAATAATAAACGGGCCACGTTTGCTGAATATAGTTCAGTGAAGTAAACAGTCAAATTTGGGTAGGGGGGGGGGGGGGGGGGGGGGGTCAGGGGGGTTCTGCTGTCAGCTACAGTATTACCTTTTCGTAGCCCTGAGTGGTTCCACTGCCAGTCACTTAGCCCTATTCAGAGATACAGACAAATGGGGTTACAGATCGCAGGACAGGGCATCATTTAGGCCTGTATGCCAGAGGGCAACAGCAACAGGACATGTTGGAATAAGTGCTGGACTTCCACCTCAATAGGTTTCCATTCTTGTCAAAACAATAGACGGCCCATCCCAAAATTCACTGACATCTTAATAGCATATGAATCTAGGCTTATCTAAGCTACTGTTAATGAAAACATGTTTCCTTGACAATGACTACTTCACTGAACTCTGAAGACATTTAACTTGGTAATCGCCAGACCAATAAGAAAATATGTCATAAATCCTTGATTAAGTCATACATTAACAGAGCTATCCGCACAGAGCTAAAAAACTAAATGCAGATTGCAGACACATCAACACTTGAATAAAATATAATTTTATCTTGGTATCGCATATCACTTCGGGGTAACTCATTTCGCAGTGCTAGTCTGCTATGTGCGTCAAGTACATTCAATTCGCAAAGCCCTTTACATTTTGATTGTTTTATAACATGTCTTGCTCCAGGCTATCTATTTCTGTCAGTAGATACTCATCGTCACCCACACGTTTGTGAATGGTAAAATAAGAACATCTCCAGCTAAATATTGTTGCTACTCAAGTGCATTGTTGCTGAATTTGAATATAAATGGAATGGTGTGCTGCATTCTACTATACAAATGAGTACATGAGACCAGAAAAGTTAAATGAAATAATAAACTGACACCTTGGAAGGAAGCAGATGAATGAAATGACATGACATATGGGTAACATTCAAAAATGTGAATTTTGTGAAACTTAGTGACACATGGAGGACATGCCTTTTTACTGCCCAGTATTGTTTTGAGTGTAGGAAGCTTTGGGATTCAAATAGATCTTAGATCCAAGTTCTTTAAAGGTGAGCATATGATAAAGGAAGCATGTTGGAAGGTGACTTTCCCTAACCAATGTCATGCCCCTACCAGACTTTGAGACTCCCCATAGCCACTGTGTCTGAAGATGATTAGTCTAAGCACCTGTCCCTTGGAATATGTGCACACAAAACTATTCACATTTCCATTAGTAAAACCACCTTTGAAAATAATGAAACAATAGGAGTTTTAACCTTTGATCTAATGTTATTAGTGAATCACATCAGTTAGTGAACATGTTGTGTGCCTGTGTGTGGCCCCTGGGTCAGGAGTGGCTCATGGCTAGTGATGCCAATGGAGAGAAGAAAGGAGGAGCATACCTTTGTTACAGGGGTTGTTGAAGCTAGCCTGCCCGTGTGTCTTCAGATGACTGGTGATGTAGGCGGCGCTGAGCATCTTGCCACAGATGTTGCAGGTGACCTTGCCCTCATGCCGGATCATATGGGAGCGCAGACGATCTTTGGTGGCGAAAGCCGAGGTGCAGGCCTGGAACAGTGCATATTCCGTCGTAATTTTTTCTTTCAAATACAGCTAAAATTCATATTTGTAGTAGTGCTCAATTTTCACTAAAGACACATGTGACACTTCTTGTTCAAAGAGGGTAGTGTTTTAAACATGTTGCATCGTAATACTGTAGTCATAAAGAAAGGTGGGAGGGACGAGAGAGGTTCAGAGTGAGATAGTCAGAGTGAACGGGTCTAATAAAAGTTAGTGTGAGGATTGTGTGCAAGGAGCATAACCTCTTACCGTTACTTGGCATTTGAAGGGTCTCTCTGAAGAGTGAACATGCTTCACGTGACAGCTTAGGTGGTCAGGCCTACAGTGTTAGAGGGATGAGAAGACCATGGGAACTAGGTTCACAACCTAGGTTACTGGAAACTAGGTTGCATTCACCATCCTCTCAAAAGGAGCTTAGGTTACCACACTACATAGGATATATTACATTAATTACAAATGGGTAAAAAGTATGATGTAGGATTGTTTTAAAAATAAGTTACAATCGCTGTTCTTAATCATGCTTGGTTATACATAATTTCAAATTTGTTGAATTTGTTAACAACCATGCGTTTGAGGGCTGGCCTTTATTTTAAACAATATATGCGTAGTGCTTGAAGGAATAAACTATTCTTTACTACACAAGGAGTGCAACTAGGTTTCCATGTATCTAACTAAAACGGTACCTTTCTCTGGCCCAAAAATTATGGAAATCAAAACTTCTTAAAAAGTGTTAATTTTGGTCCATGGAGCCCACATTTGCTGAAGCAAAATCAGTCATAACAGAGCAAAAGGTACTGTAATACTAAATTTTCAGCCGGTTGATTATTATCATCTCTTACCAAAAAGGAATCGACAAAACGATCAATATAACTAAACCCTACCTTGATTCAAACTTAAATCATTAGATAACTTAATATCATAGGCTTACATGACAAAATAAAATACTGTAGATGTAGGCCTATCTTTATCTGAATTCAAGTATTGCACAAATGTTTGTCAATTCTTTAAAAACACGGAAAGGCAGAAGCCCAATAAAACTATCGAAGACTCAAGTTTGCAACATGACATTCACAGTTGCTATAGGCTACATAAATCCTGTCAAAGATGCATGCACCTCTCTTGGAACAACAGCTGTGAATTTTACCCTCGTCTTCACTAAGCAGCACTGAGCCCAACTGGGGCAAACCAAGCCAGACATTTTTCCATCCAACAAAGAGGAAGGAGAGTGTGGCGCAAAAATGTCTCTAAGGAGACGGTTTCACACTGGCAGGCTTTTCACAATGGCGAGCAGGCATCCGATCCCATCTTCTCAGGAGTGCAGTGGAGCTGAAAAGCTCACATTTCCCCCCCCCCCCCCCCCCCCTCCCCTCCTACTCGAGGATCCATTTGTTTAAGCCTGCTACTGAAGGCCTCCTTAGTAAAATGGAAGTAAGGAGATTCAATTCAACCTCAAGTCACTGTGGTCCAAATGATATCACCAAAACCTAATGATATCACCTTTTGGATGTTAAATTACCACTCTGTCTACTTCAACGCAATCGTGTCTTGGGGTGTAAAATGAGGCAGGAGAAAAAAAAAAATATTCTACTGAGCATCTTAGCAAAAAGGGGAGGGCTAAAAATTTATGGAATAAATCAAGACCAGTCAGTCAAAACACTACCATTGCGAGCAGGAGTGACACTGGAGGCCCATCTCTTCTGGTGCAGTCTGGCCCCTGCAGCAGTCTCTCTGTCCCGTGCCGTTCTCCCTGAGAGGGGGGGGACACGAGGGTCTACTATATGACGTACGCAAAGCTCCAGTGAAAATATACAAGGGGCACACTGCTTGCATGTCATGAGCCGGTACTGAAACTGCATAGCTAGCATCTGTGGCCATGGTTTGAACTACTCATATGGAGAAGGCCGTACATAGGCTTCTGTATGCCTGAGGAGATCATAATGGGGACAGCTTATAATATCTCCTAATTATCACTTATTTTATAAAAATGTATTGCTACCTGTTATACATCTGCTTGGATCATGGAGATCATGTTTTGATATTATGAGCAGGGATGTAAAATCTGTACACTACACTGACTAGGCCATTACCTACTAGAATTGTCTCTCAGACTTGTGATTATGTAAGATATCACATGAAAAAGGAAATTCTACTTCCCTTTTGCAATTTGAAGTTGGAGGCAATAGGGATTCTACATTAATCCTTAATAGTTGAGAATTAACAATTGGCATACAATTGAATTTACGTTTATTCTCTCAATTGAATCAACCATTTTTACATTGGAAATGGCCACTTTTATCACATCTTATTTGAACTTAATATTCCTATTTATTCCACTCAAGATTCAATCTTGTTTTTCCATGATAAAAAAAAGCCATCTTCTTAGTTGGAAAAGTCCCCAAATTCTCTCAATTCTACTCATTCACCAAACTATGCCAATACCACATAATCACTTCCTGCATTATAAATCATCTACATTTCCTCTCTAGTGATAGAAAATGTATTCAAAGAGGACAATGGAATTGCTTCATAATATTGAAGGAATGCAGCTTTGCCATAGGATACTTTTCTGGAATGATCCTCACTATAATAGTAGGCATCTCTGCATTTAGAAAATGTTTCAGATTCACATTGAATCTGTATGGTCAACTTAGTGAAATGATAATAGTATCAAGCCTTTCATTGGCTGTTAAATAGAGTGAGTAGGCCAGGTGTCCTCAATGGTCAGCCTAGTATTTAGCGTGTTTACTAATGAGCAGTGTTTGACAACGAAAACTTGGAATCTAAACCATCTAAAATGAACAAATTGGCTCTTTGAACCTTTGTTCTTAGCCTGATGGGGTGTATTTAGGGTGGATACTTACTTTGCATTAAATAGTGGGCATTTTGATCTCCGCATATTTTTTGCATCCAAAACTTTGAAGCACATTGAAATGAAAGCAGTGACTAAGCACCACTCTACCAAGATGGTGGTGTCAATCAATTTTAACTCACCTTACTTAAAGGACACAGCACAAATAATGCAAGTAGAGTACTTAAAAATTCTTTACATTTGATTAGCTTCATTAGCTACAATAGACACAAAAAATTGGACTTGTAGCGTTGCAGAAATATTCACGCATATAAGAAATCCAGTAATCAGATAAGAATCTAGGACCACGTACCTCGAAAAGCCCTTTCCGCAGACAGAACAGATGTAAGGCTTGTGGACTCCGCCGTCATGTGAACGTACGTGGTACGTCATGCGGTCCTTCCTCTTGAACCTCTGCTGGCAGATAGGACACTCAAACGGCTTCTCATCGGAGTGGGAGAGCTTGTGGCGGTTCAGGTGGTAGACATCCCGGAAGGCCTTGCCGCACATATCGCAGCCGTGGTTTTTCTTCACTGGTTTGGCGGGCTTCTTGGGGAGACTCTGCTGCTGTGGCATGGGTGACATGATGCTGGTGGCCGTGGAGGCGGAGGTGGTGGCCGTGGTGAGAATGCCAGCTATGGTGGAAATGTAGGAAGGGTTTCCGCTGTTCTCACGATGTGGCACAGTGGAGATGAGTGGCACCATGGTGGGTGCCGTCTGCACCTTCTTGGGTCGCGACACCATCTTGATGCCCGTGTGACAGGACTCATGCCGCCGCAGGTGGTAGCTGTCCCGAAAGGCCTTGTTGCAGTAGCCGCAGATGAAGGGCGTCTTGGATTTGGGTTCCTTCTTCACCACGGTGATGCCTCCGCCGCCACCTCCGCCCGCACCACTTGCCACATTATCCTTGAGGAGTTCCGCGGCGCTGACGGGCGGCTTGTGGTCCAAGGGGATTGGCATCACAGGCTTCTGGTCTGGCGGTTCGGCGCCGGAGTTGAGGAGCGGCAGAAGGCTGTTCTGGGCCACCTGGTGCTGGTGATGCAGGGCCTCATTGGCTTGCTGGAGGGAGGACACACAGCCATGCAGAAGCACATCAGTACACACACACCTCTCAAGGCTACTTCAGCAGCATGTAGCAAAGAGACGGAAGGAAGGGGGGGCAGGAGAAGAAAAAAAAAAAAAAAAACAATAGAAACGTTTCTGCTCTTTAGTTACCAGGAGACCTGAAAGATCTGAGATAATCTTGGAATAGTAATTTTGTGGTGGACATGACAGTAGTAGACATTACCTAGCAAATGCAACCACAATTTTTTCCCCCCACACTTTTGTTAAAGGGCCTATTTAGGTAGCCTGCTTTTATGTACAGATCTAATAGAATTACTTAGTGCCGTAACTACGCGAGGCTAGAGATCCCTGAAGCATGACAACCCCCAATGGAATATGATTGAATAATTTTACAGAATAATATTGGAACCAAATTATAGAGACCTTTATTTTATGAAGGCTAAAATGTGCTTTGTGTAATAGAGGAAACTACAGCTACCACACAACATCTAGCCTTTGAAATCCAAGGTCTGTGCGGTTGAAACTTCTATGTCCTAGGACAGAAGGTGGCTAGGTTGTCACCGACACGGCTTTAAATATCATCAGAATTAGAAAGTGACTCAATCCTGGGACATCCCTGACAACAGCACCATGTCTGATTTACAGGGGGGTTGGGATGCAGCTGTTCCACACGGTGCCGGATGACTAAAAAGACACAGGAGACATCATATTGAAAACTGAATATTAAGTCTCTGCCAACTTTAAATCTAATCAACAGTGATTGCAACATATAACTTGATCCCTATCCTCCATTCTCAGCTAGTTAACCTGCTTTGCAGGTGTTGGACCGCAAGTTAGTCTCTTCCAGAAAATGTTTTACCCACATTCAGATATCCACACGTGACAATGAGCTGTGAGGCATATTCTAGATGATGACAGTGAGCTTATCAAACATAGACGTGTACGCACATCCACCCACACGCTCACACACTGTTTCCTGCCACTCAAGAATCTAAATCTGTTGCATGTAAGGTGATCTCCCATGGTGACGGAGCTGATTTTTCATGTGACCGGTCCTCCACAGGCACAGTGTGTTCTAGCTGAGTTGAGACCAGCACAATCTGTACACTAACTCTACCTTTCCACTCATTATCCATACACACACTTTTGTGGTAGTTGTAGCCTTTTGAGGTGAGAAACAGTGAGAACTTGGGGGAATGTTATTGCAAGGTAGCACCAAAAGTGTATGCAAGCGTTCTACCAAGTTGGTTGTCCAATTTTTGAGACAGGTATACATATAACAAATCTATGAGCAAATTTGTTTACGGTATATCAACGAAAATATATACACGTTTTTGTAACAAAGTAGACATTTTCATAAAATTTAAGAAAAACTGTAGAGAAAAAGAGCAATGACAACTTTCCGTTGCCTTATGCATCTTCTGAACATCACTCAGTGTTTCCCACACATAGACTAATTTGTGGCGGTGCGCCACAGAATCAACACCGGCCGCCACACATTGCGTTTCGTAAAACATTTTTTTTATCGCTATTTAGGTAAAAACACGCAGCGTATTCGTTCAGCTGCATTTCCTTTCCCTGCTCTCCCTCCGTCTCTTTCACGCACGCGTCTTTCTCACATACACACACAGTCACTACGTCAGCACACGTTAGCAACAATGCATACGCCGTTCTAGTGAGACCGACAGCTACATCAGAGAGCCTTCAGCATTAGTGCCGTAGCTAAAGGTCTAGGAAAGTTGAGGCTACTTTTCGCTAGGTACCGACGGACACGTCTTAATCGAAGGTTCCCCTTCGTTCTTTTGGTGAGAAGTTTCAAGAGCTAGCTAC
This sequence comes from Hypomesus transpacificus, assembly GCF_021917145.1. Lineage (NCBI taxonomy): Eukaryota > Metazoa > Chordata > Actinopteri > Osmeriformes > Osmeridae > Hypomesus > Hypomesus transpacificus. The sequence continues at coordinate 4,864,253 of NC_061074.1, forward strand.
TTACCCGGCGTCATGGAGCCGACCAGTTAAATAGTTATTTAGCACCCTGTATGCAGCGTCACTACCTGCATATGCAGAAATTATTTGTTTGTTGTTGTTGATTTAGTGAATTATTTCGACCCCCCCCCCCGCCACATATAGTTTTCTAATCTGTGGGAAACACTGATCACTCCTAAACCTGTGGTTTACCTATTGGATATAAATAGCTGGTCGCATTTAATGCAGTTTCACACTACTTTCATGTGTTTTTTGTAAATGTAACAAATAGGCCTAGACCACTAATCATCCTCAACCACACAAGCTGGCTTATACTGCTGTTCCCTCCTAGTTATTAGTAACTAGCTAGAGGACAAGTTCTCTTAACAGTATGAAAGTTTTATTTTATGGCTGACAGGTAACAGCACTTTTGCATGCAAACTGTGCAGGAAAACTTTCACAAAAATAAACTATCAGCTTCCACCCTTTGGAGTGTACTTCATGTGTTTTTAGCTATGACTAGCAGCTCTATGGCTCGCTTTGTCAGACCACAAAAATTGCATGTGTACAAGGGGTCGCTATCGCAAATTCACTTGTTCATTGTTGAGGCAACATTCAAATGATGGCTTGTGTGTCTTGATAAATAAAGTGGATTAATTCAAAGTAATGTGTTTAAATTCTAAAGTGGTTCTCAAATAGAAAATATTCATAAAAAACATCATTAAAATGTATCAACAATCAGAGGTCGAATGAAATGTAACAACTTATCATAATTAATCTTTCAGCTATTTCACCCAAGCCCTACAATAAATATATTTATGGCAACAAGTTATAGGATAGGATCCTTGACCTTAAAACACAAAATGGTGCAGTCTTTAAGCCAATGCCTTGGCTAGATAACATGCCTGTAATCTTAGGTAGGAACTAACAAACAGTAATGATACATTTACACACATACACTTTTTTAAAGTGTCAGCCTCAGTAATAAAGTGGTGTAGACGTCATCTTAAGTCTGCAGCTGCCAGCATTGTCCAATTGGTCACAGCACCCCACAAAAGATAGGTTGATGGGAGGGGGCAGGGGGTTTATGAATAGCTTTGGTCTGTGACTGAAGAGAGATTCACATTGTAACCAGCAGCCCTACAACGGGACAACTGAGAATCCAAAGACAGAGACAATCTTGTTCTTTTCTAATGACCATAATGCAGGGCTAAACACCTGACCGCTTGGCTTTTCAGGTTCAGCCAAGCATCCTGACCTGGTCAGTCGGGCAGGGGGTGTGGTCTGGGAAGTCAAAAATGTTTCCTTTTGTGGAGGACACAAATACAAGCAGTGATGCACGTATGGTCCTCAGGGGGGCCTGTTTCACAGCAGATCTTCTGGATTCAGATACTCTACTTGTCTGATAACCAAGTGCATGCAGTAAACAACCACACAGTCTATTCACATTTCAAGATTAGGAATGGTCATTAAATCTGTGAGACAAGTTAACTGTACTTGGATTTACTGATGAAAACATTTCCTGTAGGCTACATAGGCCTATGTGTGTGCGAACACAGACAGGCTGGGCCCTGCGTGCGTGTTTGGGATGACCAATCACAGACACTGTAGAGCAGGGAGAGCAGCCCGCTGTGCCTTCACGCTGCTCTGATGATTTTGATACAAATACACTCTGAAGGCTGAGGTCATTCCAAGATAAATAGTGCTGAAACTGAGTGGGGGGCGTGGAAAATAACCAGAAACAGCACACAATAAGAGCAGCCTGTTCTGTTTTCATTCATTCCGATACGGGCGAGGGTTTACAATGATGGGGGAGAATCTCATTCAATAGAATGTTAATCTGTTTGCATATCAGTGCGTCTCGAAGCCAGGGGCTGAGGCTTGAAATCCAATTGTTTTCAACAGGCCCACTTCTGGCCCCTCTAGCTAGGCCTTCATTCTAACCAATGACTGTAGGCCTAGTTTTGTACTATGAGTAAATACCACTCTTCTATATGAGGATATGATACCAGCTACAGTGTGGTGCAGGCTAACACCACGCATGCAGACAAATGACACCCTTATTACATACCCTCAATTACTGTCACAAACCTACTGGAATACACACCAAAAAAACAGTACAAAACTGTCATTTATATGCACTCTAATTGTGAGACAGACTCAAAAACCCATTCCTCTTGAAGGGGAAAATGTAGGCATTTATGAATCAATCTGATCAAATCCAGGAGTATTAGGATGCGCCTGTTAAGAGCATGACATAGCTTGACAACCCCCCTCCTCTTTTCAACTACATCCAGCAATACAACGCCCAGAGAACAATAAGTGACGCAGGCTAGACTGGAGTGCAGTCTCATTAGATGGCTCATCACATGCAGTGAATGAAAGAAAAAAAAAGACCCAAATAACAAACATGGTTTCCAATTTCCTCCACTTCATTGCACCAGCTTCAGGTATTTCTGCCTTGTTAGCCAGAAAATAAAACCATCACCATGGATCCTCGGCCCCTGCTAATTAACTGAAAACAGCTGCACCACTCCAGTGAGAATGGAAAGGAGATACAGCTTTGTGCCAGCAATGCAATTAAATGGAAGGCTACAGAAATAAAAAAAAAGTTACAACCTGCACTGAGGTCTTCAACTGTAAATTTGACTCCAAAAAGTGCGTTAAGTTACTACCATTTAAAAAAGAGTAACAGTGCAAAAACTATTTCAGTACAAAAATAGTAACGGGCCATAGCTCTTACTTGGTGCAATTAAAGTTGTGAACTGTGCCATCATGGGCGACGAACACGACGCGTCTCTGCCTACCCTGTACTGTTCTTGTGTCTGTCAGACCATATGCTTTTACCCCATGTAGAAAATGCATACGTACAACGTATACAAAAACAATTAAAGGTATTTCCTATGCCTGCAGTGGAGTTATTTTAATACTTTATCCACAGACAATCTAATTTAGGTTATTTATCTGTATGAATGTTAAGATACAATATATCTATATCTAATTGATATGAACTAAACCTAACCCTAACACATTCGCTAATCTTTGTTTGACGACTCGCTAACCGCTGAAACTGGTTCTGAATAGGTGTCCATGCAAAGACTAACCACCAAAAATCTCAGACATGCACGGAGCACCCAGGTTCCAATGGTCATCTAGCTTGCCGCCGCCGGAGCATAATGCATACTTCGAATTCTTTCTCCAACCCGCGCTTACATATTGAGGAAAAGGCAGAGTGTAAATGGGAAAAAGGGGGGAAAGTTTGTAATCGGAAATGGGGATTATCTCCTTCCCTCCTCGTGCCCAGTAATTCCACTAATTATTAGCTAATATCAACTGCTTAAACTAATTCCACTGATATCGCTCTTCAAAATGTATTCACTTTATAACCCCACCGGTCATGGCTTGCTGCAAGAGGTGATCTAGCGACGTTATTTTGAAGAGGCAAGCTAGCCGCTAGTTTGCGCTAGGTATAGCTAGCTTCCAAACTAGCTAGCCTACTTAGCTTGCTAGCTAATTAACTAGCGCGGGCATTAAGACTTGCGTGCTCATTCCTAGATTAACGTTACGCGTGATTCACTTAAATCAATAAACATTTATAATGGTGGTCTGAAACAAGAAGAGTCCAAATAAAAATATATAGAAGACGGACGACCGAATTCCCTCTTCTCGTCATCCATAAACCTCACACAGCTGGAAGTCTGGGATCTAGCTCGCTAGATGGCTTGGCTAGCAGCTTCCATGCTAGTCATTTCGCAAGCTAGCTAGGGCTAACTAGCTAACGACCATTGTTTTGCTTGGTTAGCTCTCCATGATTCCTACGCATCCAATCTATAATAAGCAAGTCCCCGTGGTGAAATAAGAGGGGAATTTGAATGTTTTTTCAAATCGCCCAATATTCCAACTCTTACCTGGAATAAAAATGTACTCCAACTCGGTTCCATCGCAACACTTAAATTCTCCAGGAAACCTACAAGGAATAGGAATCTACAACAAAGCAGCTAGCTAACATGGCAGCTGCTCCAACTTCCTGTAAGCCTCCGCTCCGGGCTAAACCATTTTCAATGTGGACTTTTTGTGGGATGTGAGGGATTTCAATTTTTTGGGAAGATACAGTAGACAAATTTGCTAAGTTAGTTGAATGTATATTTTGTTGATCATAGGCATATATGCGTTACAATTATACAACCATACAGTAACATTTGTTGGACGTATAAAAATTTATGAATCAATGCATTTAGTTTGCACCGCGGTAAAGGGCTCTGGGTAAAATAAGACGAGTTGGTTTCTTATTCGCCGCTTCTTCACAAGTGTGGGTCTACCTTAAATCACAGTTAAACTGCTATGATGATGCGAAGTGTGTGCAAATGTATGCAAACACGAGCAAACACAACAGCAACATGTTGATCTCATCCATAAACAATTTAAATTGTTTTACTATATTCTGCAAAAAATAACTAGGCTTTTGTTCTGTATTCTATTTTTAAGTTCAAGTTCAAGTCTTTTATTTGTCAGGTGCACAGAGCAACACAAGGTTAGACTGGGCACTGAAATTCTTAAGACAAGACAACGCAAGCACTTGGCATAACATAACATATAAGTACACAGAACAAATTTACATCTATGCTGAGCTTAGATAAGTGAACTTCCTAAATATACAGATAGCAATAAATAAACGACTATACTAACCCTAACACTAAAACTTCCTAAATTACAGATAACAATAAATAGTACGCTATACTAACCCTAATACACAAAATTTGCAAATTTACAGATCAGTGACTTTGTCAATGACCAAACAGGAGCCTGGTGGCGAGGTACAGTAGTGCAATGCTACTGAAGAGCAACCAGTAGCTGAAATATTGAAATATTTTAATATTGGCATGTGGTGTGGAGGGCATAAATGCTATATTCTGCAATGTAAGATATACAATGGACTCAGTGGGCAAACCCCTTTCTTTAAAGGGAGACAATAATGATATGAACACAATTAATTCCATCCCATTTAGATACCAATACGTGTGATTTAATCCATTGCAACCAATTGAATTGGTCTCAGGAGGGACAGGGAACAATTAACCCCGGTTGGGTAACCTGTAGTCGGAGTAGTATATATAATATGAGTGGCTATACTTAATATTCACATAACTATGTTTTCACAGGAAGGGGGTTATGATACAGAAGGGAGAAACGCAGTGACAATCCGTAAAGACACATTATTCGGTTGATGGGCTGTTCACTCCATGCATGTAATTACTTTTTACTGGCAAACAGAACATAGAGTAGCGTTATAGACATTGGACTATACTTTACGCTGCCTTATAAAGCATGATACAATGTTCAGAAGAAGTGAGCAAATAAGACATCAAAGCATGTGTTCAAGAGGGACGGAGAGATCGACTGGCAATTGGTTAAAATCAAGCAAATCATTAGTCTAGGCCTGTGACGTCCAGTCTTGTCCAGTAGGAGGTGATAGTGCACCCAAACGTTAGTTGCCATCCTCTATAAAGCACCGCAGAAGAGTAAGAGCAGGAAGAAGATTTCATTACTGTTATTGTGGTCGAGTCCCTTACCACTTTTGCGTTCTTATTACCGTATGGTCTTAATAGTGTCCGAAGACTGGGTTAGATGGTGTGAGTTTATTACCCTCTTTGTTTGTTAAGACAACTTTTCTAGTTAGCCAACCAGCACTCGCCAAGCTACGCTAGACAGATGCGCCAAGGCAGCTAGCTATCGTTATCTAGCAAGAAATCGCAATGACTGTTTTCGTCCTCAAACGTGCTTTCATGTTTGTTTTTACTAACCGAGCTACCCTGAGTAGCCTGGTTGATACTGTAATTGAAATCATATTGGTGGTCAAGCAATCGAACCGTGTGGCTGTATAGCATATCGGATGAATTGCACATGCTAGTTTGTTTAGATTAGCCATACCTAATTGTTAGCTTGCTAGCTAGCTGTTTGTACGGAAATGCTGATCTCACATGCGTCGTAGGACCCATCCACCGATGGAAAGGGGGACGAGATGTTGCCCGCTAGCTTGCCATCCATCTAAAACTAAATTATTTCAAAAGCGACTTTTTCCTAAATGTGTCTACTTGGTATATAAGAGACGTAGGCTGGATTAACGTCAATACTTGTGGTGACTGTGCAGGTGGCAATGGCGGAGCGCCGTGTGGAGTGCTCATGGAAGAAGCACATCGCAGAGCAGCTGAAGCAGAGAGACCGTGTGCAACGACAGGCCTTTGAGGAGATTATCCACCAATGTCAGTTGGATCATCTGATGCACATTAGAACCAACCACGCTGATTATTTGTGTGAATGTGGTGTCATGATAGGATGATAAATGAGTTTGTTTGTTCCAGATAATCGTCTGTTGGAGAAGTCAGATCTACAAACTGTACTCTCAGAAAGATATCAAACTGACAAATATGACCTACAGAGCAGACATGAGCCCAGGTAAACAATGGTCATGGAAGATTTCTGTCATCTGGTAATGAGATTATACACGAATTGGAAGCCTCTAGCATTGTGATTCGTTTCCCAGCCCAGGGGCAGACACCACCCGTAATGATGCCTTACAGCAGGAGATGGCCCAGATGAGAATCAAACATCAGGAGGAACTGACAGAGCTGCACAAGAAACGTGGCGAGGTTAGCCATTTCATGCTTGCCTGTCTTACCACAGTACACATTTATCATTGAGACGTATTGCATGTTTGCCTTTATGTAAGATGTTCAATCCCTGGTACAGGTTTTTCTCCTTGCTCAATACCAAATGATTGGAAATAGTAAGGCAGGCTGGCTAAGAACAGGCACAGGAATCAAAGGCTTCACTGTTATTTCTAGGTGACCTCATCACCTTATCACTCACAAGACTGCTGCTGCCCTGTCCAACAGTCATGGATACTAATAACTTGACTATGAAAGATCAGGCCAATATGCATATGGTCAGTCAGACATTGAACAGACTGTGCTGTGTTCGGTTTGGGGTGGATGACATGCATGTTTTTGTTGATCATAAAGATGTGTTTCTGTCTTGTCTGTGCAGCTGGCCCAGAGTGTGATTGAACTTAATAACCAGATTCAGCAGAAAGACAAGGAGATCCAAAGCAATGAGGCCAAGTAAGTATACTCAAAAGCTGTTCATGCATTTACCATTAGCATGTGATTCCTTTTACATTTACATTTAGTCATTTAGCAGACGCTCTTATCCAGAGCGACTTACAGTAAGTACAGGGACATTCCCCCGAGGCAAGTAGGGTGAAGTGCCTTGCCCAAGGACACAACGACATTTGACACAGCCGGGAATCGAACTGGCGACCTTAAGATTACTAGCCCGATTCCCTAACCGCTCAGCCACCTGACTCCCTTTTACACTCAATACTTCCCCAAATGCCCCTCAACTTTGTTCTTGTCTGTGGTAGGATGCTGGAGTATCAGCAGCAGATAGCTAAGCTGGAGGGGGATTGCAAAGAGCTACACAACTACCTACAGGACCTGGAGAGGGCCAACCAGACTCTGAAAGATGAGTATGACGCCCTGCAGATCACCTTCAGTGCCCTGGAGGAGAAACTGCGGCGCACCACCGAAGACAACCAGGAACTGGTGTCCCGCTGGATGGCTGAAAAGTCCCAGGAGGCCAACCGGCTCAATGCTGAAAATGAGAAGGACTGTAGGTGTGTGCAAAGACAGGTTCAGGGGTCTGCTCTGTGTCCCATGTAGTAGTTTGCAGGCAGAGTTTAATTTTAATTTCCTTTTTTTCATGTTAGACGTAGGCAAGCTAAGCTTCAGAAGGAACTAGCGGATGCTGCTAAGGAGCCGCTGCCCTTTGACCCGTGAGTACCTGGTGCTACAGTGGTAAAAAGTGGCTCTCGGGTTTTTACTGGCTCCAGCAAAAACATTTGTAGAAATCCCTCCGTGAGTCAGCACAACACCTGGTGTTCGTTCGTTTTGTGCTTAAAGATACAGTAACATCAACTCTGCAAATTTCTTATGTTTCTGCTGACTCATGGCCTGTCATCTGCCCTCTGCAGGGACGACGATATTGAGGTCGTACCAGAGGATTCTGAGAAAGTGCCTGGAGAAGCTTCACCTAACCGGCCGCTTAGTCGTACTCCCAGGTAATACAAGGCGTCTTTGTCCTGATAGAATTCCTAGAACCATGCATTTGTAGCTACGTAGCTTCTGGGGTCCCCTCCCCCCTCCATGTAGTTGATAGTCCTCTTTCTGTTCCTGCAGTAAACGCATATCACAGCCTCCTCCAGGTGGTCTATTGGACTCCATCTCCAACATATTTGGGTATGTAACTGAGCGCTAATCTGTGTGCAGTGACCAGTGTACAGAGATCTTTCCTGCTCTGTGGGGTCTTGTGTCCTCATGTCAGTGTATGCTCCCATGCTCCTCTCTGGGTGGGGGTGTCCATCCTGTTGTTGATGGCTTCTCTCTGTCTGTCTGCAGCGTGTCTGAGTCTGTGCAGCCTGGACTCCTCCCATCAGACTCCAGGTGAAATGCCACTGTGGTGTCAATAGGGCTCACAGTTGTCTGTGCCTGTAATTGTGTGTGCTAGAGGAATCTATACTAATGGGTTCATGGACTAATGGATCTATACTGATGGATGCTTTTGGCTTCATAGAAGTGTTTCCCTAACCAAAGGTGGTTTGTAGACCAAATCTGGGATGACTAACACACAATTTGATTTATGTAAATGAATCCCAGAATGAAAGTGCATTTCAAATTGACACAATGGATTTGTTTAGTGTCAATCAAGTTATGTGTTTTATGATTGGATGTTAAGCGGCAGAACATAGAAATCTTGCGGGAACACAGGAATTGTAAGGCATTGCTGACTTGAGTGCATTTAACTTTTTAGTGATGGGAAAGACTTTCCTTTGAGAATTCCTAAGTGTTCCCTCAAGGCTCCCATAATGATCTTGTTAGGTTTCCCCTCATGTTGGCGTGAGTAATGTAGTTTTAACGGTTGCATAATTGTTATGAACTGACCTGCTTATGATTGAGGTTTTACTGAGGTCTCCTGCTTCCATCGCTTCCTGACAAGATGCCCCTCTCCCATTGCTCTGCTTCCCAACCATGCATTGGACTTCTATGACCATTGCATGTTGAGCAGTGAATTATCCAAATATGCGTGTGTTTCCCTTCTCTGTGTGGTTTGAATTGGAAAGGTAATTCGTTGAAGGGTGAACAATGTGCCTCCTTGCTCCACAGGCGTCGCCCTGGTAACTCCTTCAGCTCCTCACCTGAGAATGCCGAAGCTCCGTCTGGGGTGTGTGCGGATGTCCGTGTGCCCTCGACCGCACTGCATGTGTTTGTACGTACCCCAGTTTCTTTGACATTTCTTTTGCCTCTGCCCACAGTCTTGAGAATGTGGTTCTTTCAGAAGCTAAAGGTCGATGATGAGATGTAAAAGGTCTGATTGCCCAAGTCCCTTCCCAGCCCTTAAGCTCCCAGCAGCCTCTGTTCTCTACCCAGCATGCTCTAGTTGTGCAGCGTTGAACTCAGGGGCTGCTGACAGACATGATGACCATCATAGTTTGTGTTTCTTAGAGTACAGTGATTCACAGTCGTGATGGATATCTGACACAACCAATCACGATGGAGTATGGTGGCGTGGGAATGGGATAGGTAGATGATCTCGAGTTTTCAAGCTGAGACCTTAACTTGACAATGTTACAAAGACTATCAGGAACTTCAACTGACTAGGAAGGACATATTTTTGGCAGCTATTTTTCACTTTTTCTCCCTACCCGATGGCCTTTTATAGAGCACCTGTTTGTGTCCATTTGTTGCAGGAGGCCCATGACGGGGAGGTGAACGCAGTTCGTTTCAGTCCTGGATCTCGAATCTTGGCCACAGGGGGGATGGACCGTCGGGTCAAACTATGGGAAGTGGTCTCAGGTGTGTTCAGTGGTCTGGATATCTGGCATTGTTTTTCTACGGAACATCATGTTTTCAGGTATTATGGTCGATGATGAGATGTAAAAGGTCTGATTGCCCAAGTCCCTTCCCAGCCCTTAAGCTCCCAGCAGCCTCTGTTCTCTACCCAGCATGCTCTAGTTGTGCAGCGTTGGACTCAGGGGCTGCTGACTGACATGATGACCATCATAGTTTGTGTTTCTTAGAGTACAGTGATTCACAGTCATGATGGACATCTGACACAACCAATCACAATGGAGTATTGGGCATGGGAATGGGATAGGTAGATGATCTCAAGTTTTCAAGCTGAGACCTTATTCAGGAAACCATAGGGAATTGATGGTAACTTTATTTTGCCCATCAGTTTTGTAATCTGTAATAAAATGCTGTTCTGTCTTTTCAGGTCGCTGTGAACCTAAGGGTGCTCTGACGGGCAGCAATGCTGGTATAACCAGCATCGAGTTTGACAGTACTGTAAGTGTCATTATTGTGTGCGGCTTCGATTTCTTGTCACAATGTCTGCGGTACATTTCATTCTAACAGCAGGATAGTAAAAAGCTGTTTGTTATAGGGCTCATACTTGCTGGCAGCCTCCAATGACTTTGCTAGCAGGATCTGGACTGTGGACGACTACAGACTGAGGGTGAGGAAAGAGAAGATCCATCTTTATTTCTTAAATAATAGTCCACCCGTTAATGTCAGATGTTCATGGTCAATGATGACATGTAAAAGGTCTGATTGCCCAATTCCCCTACCTGCTGCATGCGACTCCCAGCAGCCCCTGACCCCTACCCAGCATGCTCTAGTTGTGCAGTGTTGGATTCAGGGACTGCTGACAAACAGGATGAGCCCTCAGTCTGTGTCTCTCAAGAACAAAGATTCAGTCATGATGAACATCCAACATAACCAACCATCAAGGAGTTTTGGGCCCTGGTATGGGGCTGGGCCACTGATCTCAAACCTGTGCTGAGACCACACAATTTCCTCCTCACTCAACGATGAGACATTCTTGGGTTGTGACAATGGTATATGTCTCGTTTTGCAGCACACGCTCACGGGTCACAGTGGGAAGGTACTCTCTGCCCGCTTCCTCCTTGACAACGCACGCATCGTATCTGGAAGCTATGATAGGACCCTTAAGCTGTGGGACCTGCGCAGCAAAGTCTGTTAGTATTTGTTTTTCCAGCATTTGTCCTGCTCTTAATTGCCTTTTAGTTTTTCTTCCAATTCTACAATTCTTCAATTTTTTTGTTGTTGTTGCTGCTAATAGGTATGAAGACTGTGTTTGCTGGCTCCAGCTGTAATGACATTGTCTGCACCGAGCAGTGTGTCATGAGTGGTCACTTTGACAAGAAAGTACGCTTCTGGGACATCAGGTAGGAACCCAGCGTTGTGTTAATTTAGCACGCACACAACTGGACATGATAACATAGGACTAATAGTTTATTCGCTGAAGTCCTCATGAAGCGAGTGTGTCTGATGGGCGGCTGGTGTTGGTCCTGCAGAGCTGAGAGCATTGTGCGTGAGCTGGAGCTCCTGGGCAAGGTCACGTCTCTGGATCTGAACCACGACCGCACCGAGCTGCTCGCCTGCTCAAGGGATGATCTCATCAAGATCATCGACCTGCGTACCAACGCCGTCCGCCAGACCTTCAGGTAGGGAGAGCCATGGTTCTAGAATCCCACTGTGGGACATAACAAGGTTAAAAGGGTTGTTTTCCACATACAATCTAATGTTCTGTCCTTTTTCCTCAGTGCTCCAAACTTCAAGTGTGGAGCTGACTGGACCAGAGTGACCTTCAGGTGAGTGTTTACCATTTGGTGCCAGAAGCTCTGGCCTTCACATGGCTGTAGTTGAGATGGTACCCACATACATTAAAACATTTGACTCTTCTCCCCCCAGTCCTGATGGCAGCTATGTGGCAGCGGGCTCTGCAGATGCCACCCTGTATGTGTGGAACACACTGACAGGAAAGGTGGACCGCACGTTAGACAAGAACCACAGGTTTGTTTTGAGCAAGACTTTTATTGATCACTGGTAATTGAAACAAAAGCACTCAGCAGGTCATTGGCTTGAAATATTAATGTTTGGGTCTGTGTTTCAGCACTGCCATCAACGCTGTTTCTTGGTCACCGTCTGGAGCTTTCGTGGTCAGTGTGGAGAAGGGCAGCAAAGCGGTTCTCTGGTCTGATATGTGATTGGCTAAGCTCTGCTCTGGACATTGGTTGACTTATTGACCTGACTGTAGAATGGAGATCCAGACATTGGACAATAGGGAGGAAGGGAGTCTCAAAGTCCTACCCATATTGTGCTGCACACTGACACTGGACTTTTATGTATGCAGGTTTGTAAGACGTGGGCCTGATTGTCCCCACTGGACACAGTTTCAGTTGACACTAGGAAGCAGCAATGGATAGGTGTCCATTGCCCCCCCCCCCCCCCCCCCCCCCAAAGAAAAGACAAAGCCCACAAATATGGAGAGAGTATTCTCCCAGTGAACAGGATCATATATCAACTCAATTTACATGATATCCAGCACTGTCAATTATATCACCTATAAACCGGATATATGAAAGATTATAAAACTTATTTTAAAGTGAGCTGGGTTGTCTGTTCTTACAGCACTGATGTGTATAAGGTTAACCATTACTTTGGCAGGAGAGGCTTTTGATGTCGATGTCTGTGTGCATTTGGCTTTCATTTGAGTTCAAGTTCCTGTTTTGGACTTAACAAAATACATATATTTGCATTGTCCACTGCTAGGGGTGTGTTCTGTAATGCTAAGCTGCATAAGGATGTGTAATCGTCAACAGCTGGTTAGAAATGTTAATGTGAAAGCATGCTTGCTAGCAGTCTAAATGGGTAAGCGATATTTCAACACATGCATGAATAAGACTGTGCCAATCACAAAACGGTGCCCTCTAATAACACTAAAACAAAGAATGACTTGGCTCACTGATGGCTTTGAAGTTGGCACTGAGGATCAAAAACGTTCAATTATATTTATGCTGCCGTATTGTTTCCAACAATGTTTTTCCTGTCACAGTAAAAGGAATGGTGAGGTCTGAAATATTCTCTGGTATTGCCTACCCAGTAGGAGTGTGTTTGACAACTGTCTTTAATCCTAAATTTCTCAAAATGTCAACCAATTGTTATCGAGTTAGTGTTCACACATTGGGTTGTTGATCTTTGCAGGAAACTGCCACAAAGAAATGCATTGTGCTCTTAAACTTGATTCTGTTTCAAACTCCATGGCGCTTTTTTATTCTGGCTTTCACAGGCCATAGAATTTTTTGATTCACAAAATGTACAGTGTGTGTATCTCACTACATATCAGCTACCAGTGTTCTTCTGTTGCTTCTGTACAGGAAGTCCTGGCCATAGAGGGCAGTGTGACATGACCTGATTCAGCCTGGCTGAATATGTTCAGAGACGTTTGTACTTATTACCTTCCTAAGGAAATAAACATACAAACAAAACTAGAGAAGAGATGGATTCTGGTCTTCTGCCCCCCCCCCCCCCCCCCCCCCCCCCCCCCCCCCGTAACACCACGAGAACAGTACCTAAATCTGGTCTTCGGTGCCTTGCAGCACTCAACTAGCATTAATCACGGTTTTGTGTGTAGTTTTGCTGAAGTGATGTGGGCATTGATCCTAAGAAGAGATACCTTTTTTAACACCTTGAAAATGGCTGATTCACTCGACTGAACGAAGGACGGTGTGCTGCTGATCAGCTGTCCTTTCCCCTTCTGTGATCAGCAAAATGATTGTAAAGCTTAAGTGTAAATGAAAGTTCCCCTGTTTTAATGTATGCACACTGAAAACGTGTGGAAACATGACTGTGTCTTTTCCTGTGGGGAAAGAGGTTTTGTCAAACCTAAGATGAATGAAAATTGAAGAAACCGAAAACAAAACATCTAATGTACAGTATGTCTGAGGTCTTTTTCAGATATGGGGTCAGATGTATAGCTCCTCTTGAATGTTTATAAACTCTTTGAAGAGATTGTAGTGAGTCATTTTCCATTCCTCAGTGTAATCTCATTGGTCTCCCTGCTGATGTCAGCGAGCAGACTGCTGAGTTTAACAACAAGGTCTTTACAGCTTAGTGTCTTAATACAACTAGACATAACTGTATTGTAGTGGGTCTTGGTGAAACCACACTTTTTAAATGAGTGAACAGGCACTTAATGATCAAACAGTTGGTTTGCCATTACATTAACGTAACAGTGATCTTATCCATCCAGGTGTATTGACAAACCAACATATTTCACTATCATAATAAACTGTCATACAACAGTCACCTTATGAGTATTCTATAGTGTCAACGGTTTTGTTAATATTGTGAGCTATTTGACAAGGCTCAAGGCTGTTGTGCTTTTGAGGATTATATCCTTGTGCCACAAGTCTTGGGGCGCCTAATCACGCTGACGGAAGGAGCTGACAGGAGTGCATGATTAAGACAAAGCATTTAAAGAGCATAGGTAAATTAGTGGGGGAGGGAGAGGGCGTGGTCATAGGTTTAGTCAGACAGATTATAAATGCAGCAACATGGATCTGCACTGCATTCTTCTCTATCCTGCAGGTCAGTCAATCAATCCAAAGAGTTTGGCCAAGAAGAGTATCTGATTCATTTCGTCTGTTGATCTCTAGAGAAAATCAAGCAATGAGTCCCAAAGCTGTTATCTTCAAGAAGCTCTCCCGAGACAAGTCGGTGAGTTCCCCTCCACTTACCAGCCGCAGTAGGAACACAAGAAATGCTTTAGCTATCCTCAAATAGTTTTTGACCCTTATCTGTGTGCATGTCTCCCCTTGTAAAATCTGTCAGTCCTGGTGTTTTTCTAATTGTTCTCAGGGCCGTTTTCTTCCCCATAAAGCCCTATAACTTGTGTCTTTTTCAGGTGGGCGTCTACATGGCAAAGAGAGATTTTGTGGATCGTTGTGACTCTGTTGATCCCGTGGGTGAGTTTGACCCCTGGACTAACCGTTGTAGTGGACATTTAAGTAGCATTCTTTTTTTTTTTCTTTTTTTCTTTTTTTACTTATCAGTTCATTACCCCCCCTTGTCATTTATTAGATGGAGTTGTTCTGATCGATCCTGTGCAGGTCAAAGGAAAGAAAGGTTTGTGTCTCAACATCTGAACTGATGAGGATGTAGCTTAACAAATGCGCAATGTGCCCCAGATGGCAGACTTGTAATGACTGTGCTCCTCTCTCGCCACCTAGTGTACATCATGCTGTCCTGCACGTTCAAGTATGGCCGTGAGGACCAGGATGTGCTGGGTATGATCTTCCGCAGGGACATCTTTTTGACCACTCGTCAAGTCTACCCTGACCTGCAAGACAAGGAGAGAAGCACACACACCAAGATACAGGAGAAACTCCTTCATAAACTAGGAGACAATGCTTTCCCCTTCTTCTTTGAGGTGAGAGCCAGCAGAAAGTATCCTACTACAGGGTAGTTGTAGTCAGCATCGCTGTACAGGGCAACAAAAAAAGGACCAAGCACTATACTTAGAGAATGTACCGTCCTCATGGCTATATTGTCTTGCAGTTCCCAGACAACCTGCCTTGCTCAGTGTGTCTGCAGCCTGGCCCCCTTGATGTGGGAAAACAATGTTCTGTAGAGTTTGAAGTGAAGGCTTTTTGTGCTGAAAATCTTGATGAGAAGGTCCAAAAACGGTATGGACAGACACACAAACTTCTCCTAAAATAAATCAAAGTACTTGGTTTGTCAGGTGACAAGTCTCCACCAGTCATTGTCTGTCTGTGTGTCTTTCTGCAGGAGCTCAGTGCGTCTGGCCATCCGTAAGATCCAGTACGCCCCTGAGGACAGCAAAGTGGTCCCCTCTGCTGAGACCACCTGTGAGTTCCTCATGTCTGACAAACCCCTACACGTGCAAGTCAGTCTGGAGAAAGAGGTCGGTCCATCAGCAGTCACTATGATCAAGAGTAATGGGAGACATCAACAATGGTTAATTAATGGAACACAAATATAACTCAAATATAACTATTTAGTATGACTCTTTATCTGCAGACCTATTACCACGGTGAACCCATCAATGTGAATGTTGATGTCACAAACAGCTCCAATAGATCAATAAAAGACATCTCTTTGTCAGGTGAATATTAGACCACATCAAAGACAGTTTTTTTTTGTGACTTTTTATCCATGGTAGGAAACATTTCCTTCATGTCCATTTGTCTGTTTACTCTCACAGTTGAGCAAGTGACCAATGTGGTTCTTTATTCCAATGACAAGTATGTCAAGTCTGTGGTCAAAAACGAGACAGAGTAAGTGTCACAAACATCTTTTGTTATTTAGTTGTTAACTTATCAAAGACACATAAGAAGTCACAATTCCAGTTAAGGAAATACAAATATAATCTTTTTTTTTTTTTTTTACAGAGATGTAGTACCTTCTGGCACCAGCTTGAAGAAGCAGTATACCCTTCTGCCTCTGTTGGCTAATTGCAAGGAGAGACAGGGTCTGGCTTTAGATGGCAAACTGAAGCATGAGGACACTAACCTAGCCTCTACAAGCATGTGAGCAACCACACCAGATTTACACACTCCACAGACATATTGATGTTGATTAAACCTAATCAAACAATACTGTTGAATAAACTATTTCCCTCTTTTTGGACTCCAAACACCTCCTTTTCTCTCCTGCAGTGTAAAAGATGATGTGCTAAAGGAGGTGCAGGGAATGCTTGTGTCCTACAAAGTAGTGGCGAGACTCATTGCTGCAGGGTATGGATTAGAATTCACCACCGCATGCTTATATCTTGTAACAATTGTTTCGAATAACATCACACTTCTTCATCTAATCATTTTCCTGTCCCTTATTTCCTCAAAAGAACGGTCGGATCTAGGTATGGATTATTTTTTCTTTTCTTCATACAATGTGTTTATCGTAGTCACTACAATCTGTCCTTCAAGCTGAATGGAGTGACATCTTGTTATTTTTTTAATTTGTAATTTTTTTAGTGATGTATCAGTTGAGGTTCCATTCAAGCTCATGCATCCGAAACCTGATCCAGGTGAGTAGATCTCCATCCACTCAGCTCTACCCCTAACACAATAACTATCAAGGTGTGAAAACAATATCAGGTAAACAACAGGTAGATGGTCAGGTAGATAATTGCATTCAGATCACTGCGAAAGGCATTTAATCGGCTTTCCTTTTTGCTGACATCTTTAGATCTATATCTATCCACTCCAATGTGCAACCAGCTAGCATTATGATGTCCACACACTTAATACCCATCTATCCAGATTAGAACACAATGGCCTGCTGAAAATAAATACCTGACTGACAATGTTCCTTTATCCTTTGATGATCACTTTCTTTTCTTTGAGCTGCAATTCTTGTATGAAATGTGCTATATATATAAAGTCTTATTTTCCTTTTCCTCCTCGTCCGTCATACAGCCAAAGAGAGGTAAGACTGTTTTTTCTAAATTGTGGCATGTGGGGTCATTGGTCCCAGTCCATGTGTGGTGTTGAATTCAGTATTTGTTGGAAGGTTTGGCCACACTTCCTGACTGTATCACCAGCCGGTTCCCATAATTCAATACGGCTTTAATGTACCCAGTTCTAGAAGTTCCTATGTTGCTCTGACTTCACAATACAATGCTTCATTAAATACAGTATGAGTTTTAAATAAAGAATGGCCACTGTAAAACATTTCCTGATGCTGCTTGAGATTAATATGATATGTAGGGTGTTTTCAGTTATATGATCCAGTTTTATTATGACACGGCACAGATTTGGTACAAGATTAATTGATAACATAAGTATCAGTTTATGTGAGATGAGACCTGTGCTTTGTGACTTCTAGCAAGCCGATCTGTCTGCTTTTCTCACTTTATCTCTGCTGCTCACCAGCGAGTCAGGTGATATGGTGTTTGAGGAATTCAAAAGGGTTTACCTGAAGGGTGTGATTGGGGATGATGACGAGTCTCCCACAGAGGCCTGAGGAGGAAGGGCACCAAGGCTCATCCACACAGCCATGGCCCCAACAGCAAGCACAGGCTGACGCAGCCAGACCTGCTGAGGACCATAAGGAACTGAGATGATTGGAGACCACAGAGGATAGATGCAGCTTTAGGCTTCTGGTATTACAGCCTGATAGGGTGGTAGCATGCGCTATCATGTGCAATGAGGAACTGCAAACAACAAATCTTCTGCAAAGATGGTATTTTACCTCAATTTTTGTATTGGGCTGTTTAGTGTTTGTGTTTTTGGAACTGCAAAGGGGCCTGGTCATTTAGATATGATGGTTTTGATGTTGAGCTTGTCCATGTATGTTTCACATATTTCTGTGTGTTTGCATGGGAATAGTGTGCTACTAAATAAAATATTTTTACATTCTAGAATCTTGTAATTATTGTGAACAACTATTTTGAGATAAATACATAATAAAAAGTACATTGGGTGCGATGCAGTCCTGCCATCCACTGTATTTTACACGGTTCATTCCCACTGCTGTAAAACTAAATACATATTAGTATGGTGTGGTTGTGAGTCAAACAGACTGGGTCCGTGTTATTTTTTCTTCTTTCATTTAATTATTTATAGAGAACACATTTATTATTATTTATTTGAACATTTTATTTCAGATTTCAGAACAGCGAATGAAACAATCACCCGAATGCATTAAATACAATTCATCATTATTATTAAATATATATCTTGGGCTTCTGCTGTGGTCTAACCCCTGTTTAATGCAACAATGTGATTCTACATAAAGAGCTAGGTCTTGAAGACAATCATTAACTGTTCCCTCCCTCTTCTTTTCAGTCCCTTTCTTCCTTTACCTTTTACCAACAGTAAAGACGCTGCCTCGTCACATTAAACTGTACCATATCTCTCGCTATTGAGAACACCTTCACTCTCTTTAAACAGTCTCACATTACAGAGAATACACACTGAAAATAGACACGCCAGTACAATCTTGCATTCAATCTGAATGAGATGAACCCTCTTTGAACATTGCACTTTCAGACAGCTCTGATCATCTTACACTAACATTATTTTGTATGGAAAATGGACAAAGGACTAGGCAATAAAAGTGACAATACACACCTCTCTTCCACACTGAAACATAATCATCACAATTGCACATTTAAGACATATAAGATACACAATTGTGAGGGAGAGGGTTTCTGAAGGAGCATCCCTACAATTGGTATTCTACAGTTCAACAGCTATATTGGATGGAAAATACAACTTTGATTCAAATTAGTGTTAGCAGAGTTTTGATTCTGCTGACAGTGAACACAAAAACTACAATGAACAACATCGACTCAGAACCAAAATACTGAGGGGGGCAGTGACATTAGTAGAACTGTAGAATTGGTCCTGCATATTCTGCAGTTAGGCCTAGTACTTGCTGTACTCTAGTGTTCAAAGACTAAAAGGCTTTCATCTGAATAATCAGGTTTTTGGTTCGTATTTTGGAAAACTGTATTGGCACTTGTATATGAGTGTTTGGTAAGGTTAGATCTATGGGGCGGGGGTGGGGGTTGGGCCTGGCATTTCCCCCCAGTTGTATTGTCCTTTGGGCATGGGTACAGGGAAATCTCTGCCCATGGGCATGTCACAGGAGTCGGCATTCAGTAGAAAGCCAGAGAAGGTGCTGCTGGCCTCGCTGCTGGCATACATGCCGTTGGTGGTACTATCCTTGACTTGAATCCACACCCTGTCGCCCCTACTGAGGTGAAGCACTACCTGTTGGGAGGCTGTGCCCAAATCAGCTGTGTTAGTGGTCTTCACCACTGGCACAAAGTTGTGAAAGAGCCCCACTTTTAGCACTCTCCCAAAGACAGTGAGGTGGTAGCTGAAGATGTAGGTGCCGTTGGCAGGCGCACTGTAAAGACCAGACAGAGGATCGTAATGCCCCTGCATGTTGTAGTGGACAAAGGAGAAGACTACAGGCATGTTGGGATTAGGGAAGAGGTTGCTTAGTCCTACTGAGAAAGCTGACTGGACTAGGGGGGCACAAGGCCCTGGCATTCCCATCATTCCCATAAGTCCTTCATCTCCTTTTGGGCCAACGCTACCCTTAACTCCCTGAGGACCCACCTGACCCTGATCACCCTTTGCTCCCTGTAATCCCTGCAGTCCTGTTGCCCCTTTAGCACCATCAGTGCAGTTACAGTTTCCCTCAGGACCCTGATCACCTTTCTCGCCTGCACGCCCTGAACCACCTGGAACACCTGGAACACCACTGTCTCCCTTAGGTCCCATGCTCCCTGTTGGTCCTGCTACACCAGGCATCCCCCTGGCTCCTGCAGGTCCGGGCAGGCCTGGTAATCCTGGGGGTCCCTGGGCAACTTCACAAGCTTGGGGACACTGACCCTCATCTCCCTTGGGCCCCTGCTCTCCAGCTGGTCCATCCAGACCAGTCTCACCCTTTTCACCTGAAACAGGCGCCATCAGATCATCAGCAAGATTCCAAAAGCCAACATTCACTTTGCTGTTACTTTAGGTTTACGTCAAGGCTATTGTTGTCTGTATATATATATATATATTTTTAATACTTAGATAAAAAATACATCTGCCTATTACATTTTCTAAACCCTTGTGCTGCCTTCGGGTCACATGAACCAAAGGTTCACAACGAACCATTGTTGTGTTTACCCAATTTTACCCAATACAAAAACAAATAAAAAGCATTTTCTTTTAACCTTCGCGATGTGGGGGTTCTGAGACAGCCCGACGGTTCAAAGAAAATGCTTCACTTTGTTTTTGTATGCGGTAAAGTTGTCGCAATACGACGGTGGGTCACAATGGCTGATCGGTCTGAATGACCAGAAGATAACACAAGGGTTAATCTGCTTCAGCTGCTGCTATGTCTCTTACCTTTGAATCCAAGCTCTCCTTTGGCTCCAGACAAACCCAGAGGGCCTTTGTCTCCCTTTAAGCCCTCATCGCCTTTCTCACCTGAGGGAGGGAAACACAACCGACAAAAGACTTGAGACATTTGATCATCTATGACTGGGTGGATGCTTTTATAGCGGTCAGCAAACGTTTACTTTAATTGCCTCAGTGTAATGAATGAGAATGCAGACATGGTGATCTTTACCTTTGATGCCTGGCCTCCCAGTAAATCCAGGGCGACCTCTGAACCCTGTGAGACCTCTGATGCCGGGGCTTCCTGGGCTTCCTGAGACGGGGAACAGAGTGCGAGGTTGCCATGGAGAATGAGCATTTGCCTAACTGAGCTTGGCAGACTGATCACTACTGCATTTTATATTTAGAACCATGCACTTCTAATCCTTGATAATCTGCTGTTTCTATCCATAATATTTGTATATTTGCATCGCTTTGGAGAAAAAGCATCTGCTAAATGAATACAATTGCATGTAAATGTAATGTACTTTTTTAGTTAGTGGATTATTTTATCCAAAGGGACATTCATGTAGTAAGTACATGTAGCAAGTGGAGCAGATAATCAGCTTTGCGATAGCTACATACTTAAATGTATTTGAGAGTACAATACCTATGTTGGTACTTAACTAGGTGTTGGTTGAACAGATGTAGATGATTTAGGTGTCAGTTACCTGGCAGGCCCCTGTCTCCTCTGTCTCCTTTGGGTCCAGGGGTGCCCTGGCAGCGGGAACAGATACAGAACCAGGGCACCTGGTCAGCTGGAGGGGGCACAGGGGAATCCAGCAGCATCTGGCAGTAGGTAGCGTCAGCGTTGCTATCCAGTCCTGGCTGATACATCATGCTGCCATTAAACATGTCAGGGCCCAGGGGATCAGACAAGCTCATTGCGGATGACAAGGAGAGTCCAAGCAGCAATCCAAGTACAGTCTTCATTGCCTTGAGAGAGGAAGAGTGGAAGATGTATATCACATCGCAAAGAGAGTGCTTACTGCTTATACATAACCATATGACACACTATGCTCGGACATCAGAACAGCCGTCTAAAACATTCAGTAAACCTAGCGTCAATGCAGCAGAATAGTTCTAAAAAGCTCTAAAGCTCTTAAATCAGAGATCTCAAATATCAAATTCAAATATCAGCAGTCCTATTTATCACTCAGATAAGATTCAGACGCGGTCGTGAACAAGGCTGTACATACCAGTCCAGTGGAGGATGTAGCCATCTTTGCTGAGTTGGAATCTCTTGAAGTGAATATCTGACCATCAAGAGCACCCTTCTTATACACCTGTTACCACCAGGCCCCTCCCAGCTCCATACCAGTCTGGAGGATGGAAGCAAGCACTGGCTCTTTGTGAACCTGTGAAAACTAGGGCTTCTGTTGTTTTTCCTTTCATGCATAAGATGACCTCATTAGAACTTTAGTCCACAACAGTTCACAACTAAAAAAGCAGTGAAACCATAATCCTTCTCATGCATCAGTTATACAGCAGAGGCGTCGATGTTCATGTTATTGGATCCTGTTGGGACCCTACTGGTATTATTTATTACCGGGTTGTGGGAAAAAGAATACCCAGGTGCAACTATCAGTGGGTAATAATATAGTTCCCATAAGAAGCCACATCCTCAGAATCAGAAAGGGTTTTATTGGCCATGAAAGTTTGCAGAGGGATGTTCACACATCATGTACATCTATATATATAATTTTATATGCTGTTATGGTTCTTAAGGATTTTTTAAATTATTGTTATTGGAGAGCATTTTGGCATAGACTCTTGTAGTCGTATTGTATAAGGCATAGACTCTCACGTAGTCCTTTTTAATCTGTTTTTTTCTCTTCTCTCAAATATAGTGCTTTTCAAGGGACACATGCTGGAAGATCAAGCCTCATGATTCAGAATATTTCATAAGAAACCTGATTGATTCATATGGATCAATTGAGTATTTTTCTGGACACATTTTCTTAATTTAGGAGACTTTTATTTAAAGGATATAGAAAGTACAGAATTATCAGAAATGCATAGTTGTAACAGCAGGTTAGCTCGCATAGATATAACTTACATTTACATTTAGCAGACTCTCTTATCCAGAGCGACTTACAGTAAGTGCCCAAGGACACAACATGATTTGTCACAGCCAGGAATTGAACAGGCAACCTTCTGATTAATATCACGATTCCCGAACCGCTCATATCTCTAGATCTGGGACATCGGTCCAGAACCATTTATTAGGGGTTTTGAGCTGCCATTGTCTGGGGATGAATCACTGATCCAGTGAGGAACCATGGACCATCTGAGGGAGGATGTGGCCCCACACCAGAGCTTGAGCTGTGTTGTAAATAGTACATCTTTTGCTCATTTCCTGCTTATGGAAACAGAACACTTTATTCACCTAGTCCTCCATAATAAGTTAGAAACAGATGTGAAATATGATCTCAACCAACAAGGCCAGCATACAAAAGGACTAATGTAGGCAAAATACCTACACCCTATATGTGACCTAATTTACACCAAAGAAGACAGTTTCCCAAGTCCAGTGGACCTTTGTATAAAAGCTTTTGTCAGTTTGTATTCACCATATACCACTCCTGAATTTTGCTCTGCATTACTGATGAGTAAAGGTACGGATGTTATGCAACATGTTTAACTTCCAATTACTTCCTCCTTGGGTTATATTGACATAGGTATATAATTACCACACAGCTATCATATCACTTATGCATTTTTGAAGAACAGGGAACGAAGCCAAGCTGTTCACTGATATATAAACTATACAATTGATCTGAACATTTGACAGTTTAAATAAACCTATTTATAAAGTATTCAGTTAATAGGCTTATAGGCCTTTATTATGATGATCTTTCATCAGAAGAGGTCAATTCCCAAACTCAATTTGTATTCATTGATGTAGGCTTACTGGTATAAAACATTTGATATATGTTTTGTATGTATGTATGTATGTCATATGATTTATTGAAATGTGTTCCTATTGTGTTAAGGAGAACTTTACATAGACATACTGGATACTTTACAATTAAAGTTAAAACTTTAAAGTTTCGAGTTTTTCCTGCTTACACGTCTGACAGTGTGTTATTTCCTCTCGACCGCATGGAGGCACTAACTTTCCTCGAAATTCACACGAACTGTAACTTAAGCTATATATCCTGAGTTGTAGGATGGCGGTGGCAGTGGAGGCTGAGGCCGCGACAAGATGCCTGGAAGAATCCTCGGATAGCGAACCAGAGCAAGAACATGGTTCTCCACAGAAACTCATTCGCAAAGTTTCCACATCAGGTCAGATACGAAGCAAGGTAACGTGCAACTTTGATGAGTAACTTTATAATTTAATGCAAGGATTGGCAGATATTTTCATCCATCGGCTGTTTGGCTTGCTAGCTATGCGCGAGGCCAAATTCTTCTTTTTTTCTTTTTTTTTTTACTGTACTGTACTGTAATTACTTCTTCCAGTCATTCTTCCGGCTAACTTTGGCGATTATTTTACAATAAGTTAGACTGCAAGCAACCTTCTGCATCCGCAGCCTCATATCTAGATAGCTAAACTAGCATCACATAACGGTAACGTTAGCCACCTAGCAAGTTGTACTGGTAGAGATTGTACAACTAGGTTAGGTCAGTGCAGTAACAGGGTACGTTAGCAGCTAAGTTACTTAGCAGCCCAGCTGAGCCAGCTAGCTAGACAACCGGTCTGATGGACATAGGCTTCTAAATGTATGTAGTCTAGCAGTATTGAGTTTTTAACTTACAATGTAGTTGCTAAAATTACCTTGGTACAGTATACATATTTTCTTGTATCTCTTGTAACATTGGTTGTATTGCGATAAATCAGTTACAGTACCTAGCAAAGCAAGCTTTGCACTAGCCGGATGTTAGTCTCTGATTCGGGCCAGCTGTTTTACCCAGATTTTTTTTGCCAATTTTGCAATTATCGAATGAACTTTTGGTAATGCAAGCCGACTGACTAGGCACCTCCATTCAACATTACTAATGTTGCATCATGTTATACAATAAGGATTCAGACCCTTTTATTTATTTATTACACAAGCAATCACATTATTTTTCAGATGATAGTAATGTCAGTCTTAACATTTTAAATAGTTAGCCTAGTAGTAGCCTGGTTTACAGAGTTTGGGTCAGCTCTCAATCCGACTCATTAAATCCTACTTAAATATAATGGGGTGCGAAAGTTTCACGACTATGCACCTTCTGTTATCAGTTAGGAGATTGTTTCCTTTGATGTAATATAGTGCGTAATATAATGTTGCATGATTGCATGTTGTCTACATCTGCCATGTTTTTGAATGGTATTACCTGGGTTTGTAAATACATTGTTGCCAAAGCTGGCAGGGTAAGGTTTAGCTATTTCCTCCATTGTGTTTGTTGTTGCTGTCATGGTTGACGTAATTCTACTTTCTTAAAGCCATGGCACCTGACAGTTCTGTAAGTCACAGTTGAGCACATATGCGAAGAACCGCATTTCATTTAGGGATTTATGGGATTAATTGAATTTAAAATTTTAAACATCAAGGTAAAAATGGCAATAATTTGCAACTGCTGTCTTGATACAGCTATCACACAACTTGCCACACATCCACATAACAGCATTCAAAGAACAGAAAGATTCATGCAAGTGTTTTGCACACTCTGCACACGCAATATTTCCGTCTGTCAAGAACGTATCTGGGCTAGGCTTTGAAAAAGGGCCAGGAGACCACATCAGACACGTATAAGGTCAAGCTTCCTGTTCTGTAACGAGAGGGAGAGAAATAGGTTCTAGTGACAGTAACAGGTTTGAGTTCAACCAGTTGTATTTAAAGAGGACTCGATACCATCATTAATAGGATGGACAGTTTAAAGACAACCATATTGGATATTCACAGTCCTGTGAGTCTCTCCTTCCTCTACCTCCTTCTAAACTGACTAATTTTACCTCTGTTAGGCTGAAGACTTTCTGTCCACACAAACAGTTTCAGCCTAATTATCATGCATGGATGCTCTATATAAAATACAAAGAGATTTATATAACGTAATGCATTGTATTCATTTAGAACACGTACAAGGGAGATTTGAACCTGCAACTTGTTGCAGCTAAATGCTCTACCACTGAGCTATACCCACGGTTGGAATGGTGTGTTAATAAATGATCATTGACACCAATGTAATCTCCAACATTGAAAACTCTCTGAATTGTGTGATGTTGTGACTAGTTGCTGCTTGGAAATGCTGTTACAGCAACGGTGGTCAGGTAGTCTAATTGCTGACTCTCTAGTTCCCCCTAGTGTGTAATGGAGGTTCATTGTGTAACGTGTCCCGATGAAAGTAAGCCTATGAATCCTATATAGCTGTCTGCATTTGTTGAGAGGAGACTCATACAGTGGGGGAAAAGTTGCCTGGTCTAATCTATTGTTTAGACGCCTTATTGGCCTTGCTTCTCAGCAGCAGGATGGTGAATGTCCTGTGGCCTTTAGTATCGACTTGGAGGTGATGGTGAGTTACCCACCCACTCCATCCCCTTCAAAGTGTATTGATTTGTGTGTGTGTGGGTGAACTTCGGTGTTTATGCAGGAACTGCGTTTAGCTGACTTCTTGTTGACAGCTGACAGAGTGGAGTCTGCATTAGGCTCATATACCATCTCCAGTTTTGGCAACATCATAATGTTAGGCAAATGTAGCTCTTTGAGATTAGCTTTACACCAAAGGAAATTGACCATGGCAATGGTTCGATACCAAACCCAGGACAGAAAATCCTTGAGTGAAGATCATGTTTTTTTTCTTCTGACATCCGAGGTCAGAAGGTACTTGCAAAACGTATAATAAATAATGATACATGGCTGACTTTGTCAGTGCATATTTTCTGAAGAAATCCTATAAAGATTGTGTGGTTTGCTATGAATTTGATATCCTTACCTGGTTTCCAAAGTCCAGGGTTGATGTGATGGGTGGTCCCATACAGGAGTTAAACAGGAGTGTGAGAGGGTTGAACTCCTGACCATCCTTTTTCCTTGTCCTTAAAAGACCATCCTGAAGGAAGGGAAGTTAATGAAGCAAACCAACTCTTTCCAGCGCTGGAAGAGACGGTACTTTAAACTCCGTGGAAGAACCCTGTACTACGCTCAGACTGCTAAGGTGGGTACTTATTTCATTCTTCGTATCATGTTGTGTCTGTCTATATTGTAAGGCCGTCGAGCTGTACTTTTTGCTTTTGATTGTCCTTTCAGCTGTTTCACAGTTGTTTGCCTCCATTTTCCTCAGTCTATCATCTTCGATGAAGTTGACTTGACGGATGCAAGTGTGGCTGAATCCAGCACCAAGAACGTCAACAACAGCTTCACTGTGAGTCAGTGTCTCTCTCTCTCTCTCTCTCTCTCTCTCTCTCTCTCTCTCTCTCTCTCTCTCTCTCTCTCTCTCTCTCTCTCTCTCTCTCTCTCTCTCTCTCTCTCTCTCTCTCTCTCTCTCTCTCTCTCTCTCTCTCTCTCTCTCTCTCTCTCTCTCTCTCGGGTGTAGCTATGTTTGTCAGGGAAGGGAGTTTGCTGCAGACGAGTAGGTGTGTGTGTTGACATTATAAGCAAGTGTGTTAAAGGATATGCAATGACCTGATCTAGAGTTGGTTATTGTGTGTAGAGTTTTGTTTTCTGTGTCAACACTCAAAAAGGTTGCCTCGGAAACTCTTATGCAAGAACTCTGTCTGCTATCATAAATTGGTTAAGGAGGGGGGCCTCCAGGAAGCCAATAAAGTGTTTGCCTGTCCCTTTGTGTTTTAAAGGAGGCTTCTTAGCGGCCTTCACCACTCCCCTCCCCCTAGCCCACTCTGTGGATTTGACGTGAAGACAGGAAGTTTATGTGAGTCACAGAGGTGGATGGGGGAGGAGTCTTGGCCCCTGTCTGCACTCAGAGCAAGGCTGCTTGAGTGGAGGGGCAGCCGATTGAGAAAAGTTTCGATAGAGACTAGAGCAACTTAAACGAACACTGAGAGAGATCTCTTGGACTACAGAAAGACGGGGGAAGAAAACCTTATTGTCTACAGTCTGGCTCAATTGAACACTAAGGGAGATCTCCTGGACTACAGGCCAGACTGACTTTTTATATCCTTTCAGACTATAGACCTGACAAATGGAATCTTTTATGAAGGAGATCAATATTTAACCACCACATGGATTGCCTCAAGACAATTCAGATAGATAGCTGGAGCGTGTCTGTCAAAAGTCCACAGCTGTCAGGAGGGAAGACCATTAAGTAGTCAGTGAAGAAACGACAGCTCTGTGCCGGTTCTCCAGACCCAGACACACAGGAGAAGACCAGAGCCTGGAAACATAGGAGAAAGAGGGGGGATACGGAGCCCAACCGGCTGGACTGCACCCTAGAAGTAAGAAGTTAGGCAGAAAAATGTCTGGAATGACAGTGGGTGGGGGGGGGAAACACAGAAACTAGTGTGTTTCCCAATTGGTCACTCAGTCCTCGTGCGCCCTGTCGGCCGGTTGGCAGCATGTGGCTTGAGTCATTATGGCGTTGTTTACGGTCTGCTATAGAATTTTCTGACGCTGGCCTGTTGTGTGTGTGTGCGCGCGCGGCTAGCATGTGTTGGAGTGTGTGTGTGTTTGTGTTGATTCTCAGTGATATCTGAGGCACACATGGGAAGGGCTCTGTCTGAATCCAGTACAGACCCAGATCAACGATCGGTGTTCCTCCTTAGCCTGGCTTCAGAGATAAAATGTGATAACATTGTCCTCGAGAAAGGTCAATGAGCCTTGTGGAGCCTTGCCTGCCTATTCTTGTGTAACTGAAATATAACCCCTAAGTCATGTGACATGATGCACTGGAGTTGAGTCAAGGTTATGGTTATTGCATATCTGCATGGGTTCCGGTGATATTGATCACTCATGCTTGTTCTTCCCGGTATCTCGGCTGGAATATTGTCATCGTTTACAAACCGAATCCACTTTCTTGTCTCCAGTAGCTCCCTTCACTTTGTGGCCCTTCATTCTCCCGTTCTTATCTGTCTCAGCCTTCAGTCTAAGGACTCTTGGATTTTGCATAGTTTCTCTTATTTCAACCAAAGACTGAATTCCTGTCGGCCATTTTAAGTATTAATAGGTTTGTTTGCGTCAATGCTGTGAAGGCCACCCCACGTCCGTATTTGGATTCCTTCCGTGTGTGTGTTTGGTGTGAGACAGAGAGAAAGAGAGTGTGGCGTTTGCGGCTCTCTGGCCGAGGAAAGCGTGTGACTATTTTTATCCGTGTGGGAACAGAAGTGCCTTTGTGGAGCAGCTGTGAAGGAAATGGATTGGAAGGCTGACGTCCGTTCTTTAGAACTCAACTTGACTCGCTCAGTTCAGAACTCAGTCTGATCAATTACCACGCAGGCACCCAAAATACAGGATGTACGCACTAAAGACGGCCTGCTGGCCAGGTTAAAAACAAGCACTGCTGTCTCTGGTGGACTGGATGTGCTTCCCCGCTGTTTGCAATACTGGTCACACGGCATTGCACAACCACCCACATCATTTTTAGCCTCTTGAGTCTTTGTTTGTCCTGCCCCTGGCGGGTCTCATGGCATTTCTATATCTGGATGAAGCTTTAACTGTTTTCAGAACAGCAATTAAGTAAAGGCCAAATGAGTTCACATGACTAGGTAATTTGTCCGTGCCTTCTTCTTCACCCTCTAGTGTAAAACCAACACATGCTGTTTTTGATCTCTGTCTCTCCCTCTCTCTTTCTTTCTTTCTCTCTGTACAGCTTATCACTCCTTGTCGTAGACTTATTCTGTGCGCGGAGAACAGGAAAGAGATGGAGGACTGGATGGCAGCGCTGAAAAGTGTCCAGAACAGGGACCCCTTTGAGGTGAGTTCAGGGTTTGTGACCTTAGTTTCCCCCTCCTGCCTTACGGCACTCCCTGACCGTCGCTCCTCCCTCTGCCTTCTCCAAACCCTGCAGTCTACCCAGTACAGCATGGACCACTTCTCTGGGATGCACAACTGGTATGCCTGCTCACACGCTCGCCCTACCTACTGCAACGTCTGCCGGGAGGCACTCTCCGGAGTCACGTCACATGGGCTGTCCTGCGAAGGTACTCAAACACACACACACACATACATTTACATTTAGTCATTTAGCAGACGCTCTTAACCAGAGCGACATACAGTAAATACAGGGACATAGTAAGGTATAGTGCCTTGCCTTGGGACACAACGTCATTTGGCAGGGCTGGGAATTGAGCTAGTAATCTTCTGATTAGTAACCCGATTCCCTAACCGCTCAGCCATCTGACTCTGATCATTCCTGAACATTTATAAGCCATAGAGGGTAGGGTTCTCATAGTTCCCATTTTTGGCAAATGTGTCCGAGAAATTGTGCTTACTAAGTGGAAGAAATTCTTAGAAATGTGCCAGATCATTTCAAAGCTGTTTCGAAATTGCATCTTACAAAAGCCCTAAAGAGGAATTGGGGTGTGAAGCAACTGTAGTGTGTAGCCATAGCCTGACCCAGGAACCCTCTCTGTGGTGCCCCCTACAGAGCGCCCAAGGTAGTGTGCCACTGGAGAATGGGTTGCTTCGATCCAGTGATCTGTTCACTCAATACTGTTATATGATCTGCGGGGGGGAAGCGAAGTGCTGCGTAATGATGTAACCTCACAGTCTCTGTAATTCTAGACACGTTGCCTCATGTCATTTTAATGACACCGCATCTCTCTGTGATGGATCCTTGGGACGTTGTCTGTGTCTGTCTGTGTGACCCTCTCAAAGTACATTGCTAATGTCTAGTTGTATCTGTAGGTCGACAGTACGTGCTATGCTGACTTAATGCATGTGTGTGTCCCCGCAGTGTGCAAGTTCAAAGCCCACAAGCGCTGCGCGGTCAGAGCTACCAACAACTGCAAGTGGACCACCCTAGCATCCATTGGGAAGGACATCATTGAAGATGAGGATGGGGTAAGGTCAGAGGTCAAGAGAGAAATGCTGTTGAGCCTCAAACCAGGAAACCCACGTTAAGCGTTCCCTCTTATTTTTTTCAGTACTTCATTCAAGCCTTTCATTTAGCCTGTCGTACTTTTTAGTGAAGAAACAGAACAGTCAGAACTTCCTCTTTGGTGCTATTGTCACAGATTCAGTCAGGAATCCTCTTAAAATTAATATTAATTAATCTTAATATTATGTATTTTATCAGTGGTTCCCAACCCTGGTCCTCAGGACACACCTGTCCTGCATGTTTTAGATGTTAGATGCTTGATTCAAATGAATGGTCATAAGCAGGCTTCTGCGGAGCTGGATAACGACCCATTCATTTGAATCAGGTCGGTTGGTGCAGGGAAACATCTAAAACATGCAGGACAGGGGTGCCCTGAGGACCAGGGTTGGGAACCACTGTATTATATCACATGAAAATCAGCATTTTTCTTCCTAAACAAAGACTGATTAAACAGTTCAGCCAAACAAACTCCACCCTAGTCAACAATGGGTGGCAGTCATAGGGCGCATGGTCTCCTGTCAATAAAGGAGAACAGCACAGAACAGGGCAGGGCTGATGGAGGTGATAATGGAGAGGTAACGGGATGCTCAGCAAAAACAAGGGAAAGCAGGTGCTGTTGAACTTGACGTATTCATTACAAAATGCCTGTGCGTGTCCACGACACGTGTTCCTCAGTCACGTGCTCATTCCCCATTGTCGTGTCTATGTCTCAGATATCTATGCCACACCAGTGGTTGGAGGGCAACCTGCCGGTTAGCGCCAAGTGTACGGTGTGCGACAAGACCTGTGGCAGCGTGCTACGGCTGCAGGACTGGCGTTGCCTCTGGTGCAAAGCCATGGTGAGTGGGTGCTTTGAGTGAGGGGTTGACCTGACTCATGTTGTGTGACTCAGCATACATGGCCGATATAAATGGCGCAGTGGCTGAAGGCTGTCTTCCTGATGTCCAGGTTCACACCACATGTAAGGACCAGTTGTCCATCAAGTGTCCCCTGGGTCAGTGCAAGGTGTCTGTCATCCCCCCAACAGCCCTAAACAGCATCGACTCTGACGGTGAGTACCAACCCCCCTCCTTCACTCCACCGCATCCGTGTGCGCGCACTCGTATGAGCGGAGCTGGTGCCTGTCTGTCTTACCCTAGCATGATGTGGCTCGTCCCCCCCCCCGTTAGGGTTCTGGAAGGCCACCTGCCCCCCCTCGTGCACCAGCCCCCTCCTTGTGTTCGTCAACTCCAAGAGCGGCGACAACCAGGGCGTTAAGTTCCTGAGACGCTTCAAGCAGCTGCTCAACCCCGCCCAGGTGTTTGACCTCATGAACGGCGGGCCGCACCTGGGGTGAGTCTGCTGGCGGGTGTTTGCTGGGCCCGACTGCTTGGTGTGTATTTCCACTAATGTTTCAAACTCTTCCGTCTGGGGCAGTTTGCGGCTATTCCAAAAGTTTGACACGTTTCGTATCCTGGTGTGCGGGGGTGATGGGAGTGTGGGCTGGGTCCTCTCTGAGATCGACACACTGACTCTCCATAAACAGGTATGTTCACCACATCGTACAGGGCGCGCAGACACCTGCTCACGCCATCGCCTTTGTTTCATTTTTCCTAACTGAGCAGGCGGTGCACTCTCTGTTCTCATCGCAGCTGTCTGCTTCCCTGGCCCCGCCTCAGAGACTGCTCACGTTCCCTTCCTTTGTCTGAACCACACTGCCCTCTGCTGGGGGAGTGAGCCGCTCTTTAAAACAGAAGAATCTTGGCTTAGCCAACTCTTTATTTGCATGCCATAGGAATTGGATGTACCCTGTGGAATATGTGGCAGTTTGTGCCCCCCCCCCCCCCCCCCCCCCCCCCCCTTTGCCCAAAGAATGTGCTCACAGTGTTCCCTATGTTGCGTGGCAGTGCCAGCTGGGCGTGTTGCCCCTGGGCACGGGGAACGACCTGGCCCGGGTCCTGGGCTGGGGCTCGGCCTGCGACGACGACGCCCAGCTGCCACAGATACTGGAGAAGCTGGAGAGAGCCAGTACCAAGATGTTGGACAGGTGAGAGAGATGAGCCAGCCAGACCAGGAGAGATGGTTTACAGACGACATATCAGTCAGGCCCTATTGGAGCCAGTAGTGTAACCGCCCTGTGTCGTTCCACAGGTGGAGCATCATGGTGTACGAAACCAAGTTCCCACGACAACACTCCACATCCACTGTGACTGAGGACTGCAGTGATGACTCTGAGGTACAGCCAGCCCCTGGCTCCTGATGTCCCTCTCTGTCCCTCTCTGCCCCCCTCCCAGCACAGTTCCAGTAGGCTTGTGTGTCTGATTCCTGCCTGGTTGGGAGATTGATGACCCTGACTCCTCTTGTTCCAGGTCCAGCAGATTCTCACCTACGAGGACTCGGTGGCAGCTCACTTGTCCAAGATTCTGACCTCAGATCAACACTCAGTGGTCATCTCCTCCGCCAAGTATGTCCGTCGGTCGGACGACACCGTATACTAGCATTGTGCTGATTGTACTGTAGTATTCACCCCATGTGAATGTGTATCTCGGCCTTTCAGTCTGTAACCCTTGTGTGTGTGTGTGTGTGTGTGTGTGTGTGTTTGTGTTGCTAGAGTGCTGTGTGAGACGGTGAAGGACTTTGTCGCTCGCGTGGGGAAGGCCTATGAGAAGAACACCGAGAGCTCTGAGGAGTCTGAAGCCATGGCCAGAAAGGTAAGCAGCTCCGCAGTGTGTTTATCAGGTTGGATGTGGGGTACTCGATTATCTTGCTGTTCGAGAACGTTTTGATCGAATTTCCCTCATTCAGTTGTTGATGTTCATGTGTGAGTTAACGTTATCTAAACTAGAAAGACTAACGTTGGCTAACTAGTTTAACTGGATGTTTACATGCTGTGAAATTCAATTTACAAATGTAGCAGTATTTTGTGTCTTGATGCTTTCCTATGAGCAGTAGCTCTGTAGCTCACAAACATGCTTGAAATGATCTTCAAACTAATTCTAGAAGGTATGTCTCAAATGTACAGGTGTGCTAAAACATGAGTACGATTTAGTTTCACATTTCTCTGTGCATGGACTTGTGCATGTCCACTACTTTGTATAGGCCTACTGGTCGTTCTGGCAGTCCTATTGTTGCATGGCTGACTTGAGAACGTGTATTGATTGTTGCAGTGCGGAGTGCTGAAGGAGAAGTTGGACTCTCTACTGAAGACCCTGAACGAGGAGGCTCAGGCCTCTGCGGTCATGCCGGCGCCCCCTCCTACCATCGCTGAGGAGCAGGAGGAGGGCGAGGGAGTCCTGGTGCCCCCGCCACATGCCCCCGTGGCCCCCTGCTCCCCCAGGACCACCTCTGCCATCTTCAAACCCAGGGAGCAGCTCATGCTGAGGGCCAACAGCCTGAAGAAGGCCATCAGGCAGATCATCGAGCACACTGAGAAAGGTGAGGCATGGAACCACCATTTAGACGGGCAATGCCCTCACTCCCCTGTGTCCAGGCAGAGACTTCACATGCCTTGCATGACTTCCTCCACCCTTGACCTGGTCCATAACATCTTGTCTAAGCGCTCACTCAATCTGTATCTCTTCCAGCTGTGGATGAGCAAAATGCCCAGACCCAGGAGGTATTTGCTCTGGGGGCAGAGGAGGAGGAAGAGGAGGAGGACTACGACCAGGACAAACTCTCCCTGCAGTCGTCTTACAGTGGTATTGCCTGTAACAGCACCAAGAATCGCCCAGTCCGCAGAGGTCAGTTGTGGCTCAGTCTGACATCCACGAAGACAAGCCTGGTTTGATTGTTGTTTCCAGCAGAGCCTCTTTCCACTCTTGTCTGGCTGTTTACCCAGGTGTCCTGCTCTTTGTGTCCATAGCATGTAAGACGCCTTGTGAGAAGCTTATAAACAAGGGGGCCCTGTCATTAGGTAGCTCTGCATCACTTCCTGCCCAGACAGGAAGTAGAGAAAACATGCCAATGCTCAACACCAAGATTCTCTTTCCAAGTAAGACCATTTAATAATGCAATATTTGTATATTATATATATAACAAAAACAAAACAATATAGCCTTTGTGTGGTGTCTGGCAGTGTTTGAATAGGATGTTTGTGTCTGTTGTAGGTCTCCGAGCTGGAATATCTGGCTCTCTGGAGAGTAGCTCTGTCATCAGCAGACTGCTGGTGAACGCTGATCCCTTCAGCTGGGACCCAGAGAACTTGTACGCCCCTTTTGATTGATTTCATATTTTTACACTTTGCTTTAATTTTACTTTAAGTTTTCTTATTAAAAAAAAAGTCCTGTTACCTGCATAACCGAATATCCCCAATTGGGTTCAGCGGTTACCTTGGGCTTTGTTTGATTTCAGTGACTGTTACACTGAGAAGTGTGTGATGAACAACTACTTTGGGATCGGACTGGACGCCAAGATCTCCCTGGACTTCAACAACAAGCGGGATGAGCACCCGGAGAAGTGCAGGTCATTTGGAACACTACTTTCCAACAGAATACATGCCCTATATGTGCAACTCCAGCAGGATGTAGGCCACATATTTCAGTTGTTTGTGTTTTATTCTGGTTTCTGTGCGTATGTGTGTGTGTATGTGCTCAGTCACTGTGTTATACTGTGTGTCTGTGTTCAGGAGTCGCACTAAGAATATGATGTGGTACGGTGTTCTGGGAACCAAGGAGCTGCTCCATCGAACCTACAAGAACCTGGAACAGAAAGTGCTGCTTGAGGTAGGGAAAACACCAGGCGGCCATGTTGGATCCCATGGGCCTGGCCTAAAACGGTTTCCCATTCATGACTGACTCCAGCAGTTATTGAATAGAGTGCCAGCTTTACCAGGGTGCTTGATAGAAAATCAATCACCAATTGACTGAAATGTCCAGTAGTATTAGGCGCTTTGTTCTGAGTGTTTTATTAGTTCTCGTGTGAGAGAGGGACAAAGAGAAGGATGTGATGATATTGATCTGACTGTCAGCAGGCTGTTTGATTATGCAGCGGTGTGTTTGTGATTCCAGTGCGATGGGAGGCCCATCCCTCTGCCCAGTTTACAGGGCATTGCTGTGCTAAACATACCCAGTTATGCTGGGGGCACCAACTTCTGGGGTGGCACCAAGGAGGATGATGTAAGAGACTTGTCTGTGTTCTTGTTGCATAACATATTGTCAGCTGGTTGCAAGGCCCCTAACAGACTAGCATAACGAGCTCATCCCCTCCCTCACAGACGTTCACGGCCCCTTCGTTTGACGATAAGATCCTGGAGGTGGTGGCTGTGTTTGGCAGCATGCAGATGGCCGTGTCTCGGGTCATCAACCTGCAACACCACCGCATCGCTCAGGTACGTTGTACAGGAGTTGGGGCTGGGGTCAGGGATGGTACTACACAATACAGAATCCGCTCAAATGAGACCGCACGATTCCTCCTGAAGTCGCTCTGGGTAAAAGCATCTGCTAAATATCCATGTGTTCTGTCAGTGCCGGACGGTGAAGATCACCATCCTGGGGGATGAGGGGGTGCCTGTGCAGGTGGATGGGGAGGCTTGGGTACAACCCCCAGGATACATCAAGATCATTCACAAGAATCGCACCCAGACCCTGACTAGAGACAGGGTGAGGACTACTCCAGTGACCTCACCCACAAACATTCACAGGATACACAAAGTCTGTCTTGCTTATTCATAATTTGATGATGCATACACATGTTCATGTGTAACTCATTTGCAATCTGCACAACTCAAACCAACAAACTCAACCTATTTCACACAATAGAAATGGTGAATAACTGGGATTTCCTCTTGCCTAGTGGACTGAAGATGTATTCCGTAATTCCTGGTAACTGAAAGGGTTTGTGTTGTTCCTCACGGCAGGCCTTCGAGAGTACATTAAAGTCCTGGGAGGATAAGCAGAAGTGTGAGTTCCCTCGCCCACAGCCGCAGCATGCGCTGCAGCCAGAGACCGTCTCGGAGGAGGAGGCTTCCCAGATCAACGTGTTCGGCCAGGCTGCCGGCGCCCTCATTCACAGGTGAGATGGTCTCACATAGGAGTGCTTTGGTTACAAGTGTCTGATACGTGAATAAAATGTCAACCTTTTGGTCTGGTTTCAGCATCCGTGAAATCGCTCAGTCCCACCACAACATGGAACAGGAGCTGGCCCATGCTGTCAACGCCAGCTGTAAGGCCATGGATGTGGTCTATGCCAACTCCAAGAGCTCAGGCGTAAGTAACGGGATTCAACCGTACCTAACTTGTATGTATTCTAAAGCAGATCCAATTTAAATTGTTTGTAAAACTGTATATATTTTTTCCTCTCCCAACATTCCCAGGGTCTCAATTGCAGTGTTGTGGTTCAGATGGTCAGTAACGTAAAGGCTCTGCATAGTGAGACAGAGCTTCTGCTAGCTGGCAAGATGTGCTTGGTAAGTCTGTTCTAGTCCCACGTACATGCTGTACGTTTTCGAGGTGTGACTGTGTCACCTGACTGCCTGAGGTTGTGTGTCCTCCTCCAGCAGCTGGACCCCCCTCAGAAGGAGCAGCTGAGCGGAGCTCTGGGCAGCGTGGCCCTGCAGCTCCGCAGACTGGTGGACATATCCTGGCTG
Organism: Hypomesus transpacificus; assembly: GCF_021917145.1. Lineage (NCBI taxonomy): Eukaryota > Metazoa > Chordata > Actinopteri > Osmeriformes > Osmeridae > Hypomesus > Hypomesus transpacificus. The sequence goes on from NC_061074.1 coordinate 4,901,590, forward strand.
TGCCAGTTCATCGAACCAGGGGACGACGAGGTACACCTGCCTCCACTCTCTCGCGCCCGCAGGTCCTTCACGCACTGGCCACCGTTTCCCGGTAGCGGCGTGTCGACACGGCCGTTAACGGTTTTGAATTTTGTCTCGTGTCTCACAGGGAAACCTGACGGATTTCACCAAGCGAAGCCGCAGCGCTAAGTTCCGCCTCGTGCCCAAGTTTAAGAAGGACAAGAACAACAAGAACAAGGAGGCATGCGCCACTCTCACTCTGCCAGGTAGCATCTTCCTTTCTTTCTCTTGGTCCCTCTTTCTACTTCCGACCCTCCAATCCCCCCCCTCCAATCCTTCTGACAACACTGGGTGAATTGATTCAGGAAGATTTGAAATCGAAAAGATCCCCCCAACCACTTTGATAAATCACGCTCAACAATTTCCGACGTCGCCACAATCGTCTCGCACGCCAACCTATGGTTAGTCTTTCCGAAATCAATCGATCAATCAATTTCTGGCGCAACGTACGTGTGCCCCAGAGAGTGGTGCTGTGGGCGATTCAGTTGCGACTGTCCCCTCTCTCTTTCTCTCTCTCTCTCTCTCTCTCTCTCTCTCTCTCTCTCTCCTCTCTCTCTCTCTCTCTCTCTGGTGTCTATGATTTGGGTCTGTCTCTGAAGCACTTCCTTTCTGCAGTGCACCAGTGGGGCACAGAAGAGGTGGCCGCCTGGCTGGAGCTCATCTGCCTCACAGAGTATAAGGAGATCTTTATCGGGCACGATGTGCGTGGTGCCGAGTTGCTGCACCTGGAGAGGAGGGACCTCAAGGTAGAGCTCACACCCACCTGCTGGGCCTCTCAGGGCGAGGGGCTTCTCACTGCTCTTGGGCTTCGTGATCTCTGTGTGGGTGTGTGTGTGTGTGTGTGTGTGTGCGCGTGCGTCAAAGTAGCTTATCCGCGATGGCATTGAGATGATCGAGGAGGAAGTGTTTTTTTGTTGTTTTTTTTATGCCGGTGTCGACTCATTGCAGGACTTGGGGGTGACGAAGGTTGGCCACATGAAACGTATCCTGCAGGGTATCAGAGAGTTGAGTCGCAGCAGCAGTGCCAGCGAGGCCTAGGCTCCCTCCTGTACGCCTGCCTGTGCTGCACCAGGAAGAACACCCCCTGTGATGTCACCGAATCCAGCCATACCTCCCATGCCTGAACCAACCCCCCCCCCCCCTCTCAACAGGACCAATCAAGCTACAATACCTTAACACGATTTTCAGTCTTATCCAATACAATTCTACAGCAGTGCCTTCACACTTTCTCAGTGTCAAGACCCACCACATGAATCATGAACCAAACCGCCAGGGAATAGGTTTGGAGGGGAGAGCTAGGAAGAAATGACAGGAAAGTCAAGAGGGCTGATGACAAGGAACAAAAGCCTGATAAACTCATTTAACCATAATTCCTGATCAACAAACCAGCCCCAGATTCAGCTGGACTGTGATAATGGACCAAGTGGCACCTGAACCTTTAAACCTGTTTGAAGTCAGGAGCTTAGAGACTGAACAGGGAACCCTGAGCTTGTTAGCTGAGCATCATGAGCTGTAGACCTGCCAGAATATATAGCAGACACCATAGATTTATCTATCATTTCCACTGACTGGATCAATTCTAGAAAGAGTTTTGTATTGCAGTATATATTTATTACATATATATAGTACCAGATGTGTTATCCCAGTGTAAATTGTTTTACTAGGAATTGACGTGGGATGCCAGGAAATATGCTCCCCAACAAAAAACAAGGCTAGAATAGTCTGAACTTCAAAGATGAGCAGTGACAATCTTAATGTAAATATAATTCACCTCCAGCTTTTTCCCTGGTGTCAGTAATTTCTGTATCTCTTTGTGTACTTTCAATGTTCCCTGGCCTTTTTATTGATTTCAATATCACTACCTAGATGGTGCCTAAGGGTTTGTGCTACATCAATACAATGATCCACATTTTTCCTGGAGATGTATTTTATTTTTTTGTAGCAAGGGTTTCTTCTAGTATGGGGGAACGCCAAACTCGACAATGCCTTGTTCTCCCTGCTGCTTCATATCAAGGCTCAGGATGTGTGAAGTATTTTCGCACAATTTGGTGTCAAATAGATTGTAGTGGGTCTTGGTCACATTTCCAACAATAAATGCGGCCATCAGATACCAGTCCCCCAGTGGATTTAATTATCTGCCCTGTTTCTTGCTGTGTGACGTGTGGCAAGTTTATAATCTGCTCTCTGTTTTTCCTTACAGGGTTGTGTGAGATGTTTTTTATGGTCATATCATTTCCATTTGTACAACCTCCTGCAGGGTTGTACTTTTTGTGTTGTCCATTAATGAAAACTCTCTGGTAAACAGTCTACATCCGGTCCCAGTATTTATTGATAATTTATAAGTTAGAAGTAATACTGTATGCTACACCTGTCTTTTACTTTGTACATAATCCCAACCCAGTGCTGTAAATATGTCAGTTTTGTACAGTGAAATACCATCATCCTATAATTAAATGTTTGTTTGTGATTCCGTTTATTTTTCTGGTTCATTCTGAAAACAGCAAAGATTAAAAAGTGTTGTCACAAGCATGGGGGCAGCTCTGGTGTCAGCTTTTGACATGTGTCAATATTTAGAATCGAGTTAACTATCAAACGCCAAGCTTGTCAGAAGTCCTCCATTTTAGCAGACCGTCAGAGAAAAAGGTAGGCTGTACTCATTTAGTTGAGCAGTGTTAGGTCGACAGAGGAAGGGAGATTTGGTTTAGACTGCTTACACTTGTATACTTTATGGAAGTCCCCAGAATTGAAAATTAATCTGAAAGTCGACAAATGTTCTTACAAAATGTATAGCTTTTTTAATTGTAAATGTGATATACTCAACATGGAAAATATACAGGATAGAGAATTGTGTCATCTTCAGACTACTTAGCAAAATTGCATTTGCCGAGTCATTGGGTTGCCATTGGGTTGACCCTTGGTACAGTCTATATTGTTAACTAAATAGTGACCTATACCCATAGAAAGCCTCTTAGGTGTGAGATGTTGCTGTCAGAAGTTTGGCTCCCAACAGTTTTGCTTTTGAGCCTTTTTGGCTCACTTCTAGAATCAAAAGGTAGGACAAACGTTTTTCCCACAGTCCCTGTGATTTTAACTGTTCAATAATGGTATCCTTGAAACATTTGATGCAGAGGCTTAATTTCTTGTATTCTCATGGGTTATCCATGTGGCTGTAGTCAAAGGCAACAGGTTCTCAATCACGGATCTTTTTACATGATCAAAGCTTGCAGTGCATTACATTACAATAACGGGTCCAATAGGATCTGCAGAGTCTATGTGGAGGCAGTATATTTTGTGATTAGTTTGAGATCTTTTATCAGTGTTCCTTGAGCACAATAATGCAGTGCAGCTGCTTCGAGTGCGTCGGCCAAGGGCCAACTCATTCCTGGAAGAGATCATGCCAGGAAACCTGGAGCGGGAGTGTTATGAAGAGACCTGTTCCCAGGAGGAGGCGGCTGAGATCTTTCAGACCAGAGAGAAGACGGTATAGTACTGTTCCTAGCGTGATCACACCCCTCTCTGCACATATACACCACTCTCAAACTCTGTGTCCCTGCTATTCTGTTTTACAGATGGAGTTTTGGTACAGGTATAACAGTAAGTACAGAATTCCTGATCGGATGGCTCTTGGTTTGTTAAATGAGAGTCTGAAAGGGGTCTTTTGAAGCTATGTATGTTTTTCTGTGAACTAGATCTAAATCCTTGCTCCTACAACCCTTGTCTAAATGGTGGAATCTGCACTGTGGATCGAAATGGATACCTCTGCTTGTGCCCCCCACGATATGATGGCAAGATTTGTTCCATAGGTATGTCTGTATCCATACATGCCTAATAGCCAGGTTCTAAGACCCTCTCCCACATACATCATTCATTAACATTCACATGCTTGTTCTCCTCCTACAGAGGTGTTTGAGTGCCAGTATCAAAATGGTGGTTGCCTGCATTACTGTACCAACCAGGAACGCATGTCTGGTGTCCTGTGTAGCTGTGCCCAGGGCTACCAGCTCGACGAGGATGGCAAGGGCTGCTCTAAAGCAGGTGGACTTTATATAAACACACCACCAAATACTATCCTTGGCAAAACAACACCATCCAGAGTTTTCTTTTGGCATAGTTGAATGCTGTCATACGTATAACTATAACTTATATATTATATATTTGTCAGTGCCGTTCCCGTGTGGTAAAAAGCAGATTGGGTTCCGTCGTCGCCGGTCTCTGTTGGACGCCTCCCAGCACATTGCCTCAACGTCACCCTCAGTCTCACCCCTTCCTAATTCTTATGGAAACTTGACTGTGGAAGGAAACTTGACTGTGGAGGGAAACTTGACTGTGGAGGGAAACTTGACTGTGGAGGGCAACTTGACTGTGGAGGGAAACTCCACCTCCCCAGTAATGAACACAGAAGGCCAGTGGGCCGAGAACAGCACAGAAGTCCTGGACGACTTTGATGAAGACACTCGTATAGTGGGCGGTCAGCTGGAGAAGCAGGGGGGGAGTCCTTGGCAGGTACAGTAGATAGGTTAAGCGATTTATGGCTTACTACCATAGGAGCACAACACTGCTGGAGAGGGTTGGGTTGACCACAAAAGTTTGCTTTTCTTCCCATATGGCCAATGGGGCTTCTGACGGCGTTGTAATCATGTGGTTCTGTGCAGGTGATGATCCGGAGAAAGGATGGGTATGGGTTCTGTGGTGGAACCCTGGTAAGCCAGCGCTGGGTCGTCAGTGCTGCCCACTGTTTCTCAGACATGGTTCCTGATCATGTGATCATAGGTAAGGTTGTGTGGCCGCTGAGACACTCGAACATGTCATGGTGTGTGTTGCTCTTATTAACGCTCTGTGTTTCTCCAGGAGACTATGACAAGCAACGGCCCGATAAAAACGAACAGATGATCACAGTGGAAAAGCTGGTGGTTCACCCTCACTTCCATGAGTACACCTTCGACAGTGACCTTGCTCTGGTCTACCTCGCCCATCCAGTGGTCCTGAGCGCTACCGCCATCCCTGCCTGCCTTCCCAACAATCACCTGGCTAAATTGCTGGATAAGGAGGACATCCGGGGCGTGGTGACAGGCTGGGGAGCCACTCAGTTCCTGGGCCGCTCCTCTCGCTTCCTCAGGAAGGTGGTTCTCCCCCTGGTGGATCAGAAAAAGTGTGTCCTCTCTACGGAGCAGGTGGTGACGGACAACATGTTCTGCGCCGGATTCTTGGAGGCCAAGATGGACGCCTGTAGCGGAGACAGTGGCGGCCCTTTTATGGTCAACTTCAGAGGGACATGGTTTCTGACTGGAGTAGTGAGCTGGGGTGAAAGGTGTGCTGCTAAGGGTAAATATGGCGTTTATACCAGACTAGGCAACTACCTGCACTGGATCCAAGACACTATAAAGATGCAGGACCAGATCAGCAGCCAGACCTGAAAGCCTACAGGACTGGAAAACAAACATACTAAACATGCAAAATCTGGTGCTTAAGAGTTGTGAATTCTTCAGAATGTTTAACTCTCTTGTCCAAAGAAATTTTATTTTGTGATCAGAATGTTACAAACTGCCATAAACCACACAATATGAGCTTGACTCATGACTTGATTCCAATTGAGATCACTGTCTTTAGTTTGTATATCCCTATATACTATTAAACACCCCAATAATCCTGTCAGTTCTATTTGCACAATTTATATTATTTCTGTCTAATGTGACAAGACCAATAAGGGAATGAGTGAACCTGTGAAGAACTAATTTAAGACAAAAGTCAACTACGTACATAAGTATTCTTGGTGACTTAAATCGAATACAAAGTTGCCTGCAGTATATCTTTGTTGTCTCCAAGCATCAATAAACAAGCAATGAGGCCCAGTAAATTTAATAAAAGAATAGAATCAGGCATGAGAAGGATGGTGGAACCCTCTTTATTAGGAAAGTAACATCTGAGCTGGCACACTGTGGAGACATATCCAGACTGCTCCTGTAGAGGGTTAACATACATGAAATGGACAATATGTGTCCTAGAAGTCCAAAGGACTGATGAGGACCGGCCAAGCCTGTGAAGACATTATCATACATTCAAAGACTCAGGCCGGGCAGAGTGAGGCTTAAAATGACCTTAAAGCAACAAAAGCAGAGGAAAAAATAACTACTAAACACTTTAAAATATCAGAGGGGCATGTGGTTTCCCTGGACGCTGATCTTCACGGCGTGGCCCGTCTTTTTCATACGCTTGATGTCTGCAAAACGACGCATCTGTTTGTCCACCCGAGACATGCCTTTCTTTAATGGACCCTAAGGGGACAGAAGGAGGGACATGTAGATTACAGACAGCAAGGTGTAAGGAAGAGGAGATCTTTCCCAATGGTGTCTCCTCACATTACCCATGTGCTTAGAATCAAAATGTATGAAAATCACTTCACACCAAAGTAGAAAACTAAAGCAACAGACATGCTGGTATGTCATATTTGCAGGAATGTTCAGTGTACAGCTTAACGTTGTTGTACCCAATTAATTGCTGGACAGGTGATCATTTGAGTGGACCAGTTAGTTGGGGAAGCTTGGGGGGGTGGAACTACACTTCAGACAAGAGGCATCTCTGCATACTGCACGCCGTGCACCAGGGACATGCAGGTGGCACTTACTGCCCCCCAGTGGTGATAGTAGGTACTATAGGGGCATATGGTTTCCCTCCACACTGATCTTCACCGCTCCCTGTAGGCGCCTTCTCTTCCTCTCCTCTGCAATGCGCCGCTTGTGCTTCTCCAATCGACTCAGCCCTTTCTTAAAGCCACTCTACAGGAACCAATCATATCTCAGCATCCGAATGGTCTTTCCTCAGAGGACGCCCATCTCAACAGACATCCAACAGACTACAGAGCCATGTTTTAACTGACTCAACACCGGTATGTTTGGAATCCCTGATCTCGGGCCAAAGAGAAGATTTGAGTGGTCCTAGAGGCATTAAGAAACGTACCCGGCTGGACTCGACCTCCACGTTCCATTTGGGCCGAACCACATAGTCCTTGTTGGATGGCATGGGAACCCTAGCACGGGCACAGAACCCTGGGTCTCCAGGACGTAGGGCTCTGAGGGGGAATCACACGGGCACCGGGTTAACAGAGATAGACACATGCCAAGAACTGAATACACTTGACACGAGTCAGACTACTTACTTCTCCTCCCCTGTCAGCACTTTCTCTAGATCTCTGCGTGGAGTCTGACCCCCTGAGCTGTGGAGAAAAGACAGAACCTGTCAGGGGTTTGACACACTGCCTGAGAACTGAGGTCCACAGCTAGTTATCCAACAATCCCAGCACACTAGTCCTAACATGCGATTATCATCACTCCTCACAAGGGTTAGAGCAGCCATGATCCCAGTAAAGCTGTACATTATAGTATCAAAAACAAATAAATGAACTGAACTACAAAAATAAAGATGATTAATTACATAAAACAAAATGCTAATCTGACAAATTGTCAACCTGCTGAGAGAAGTGGAGTTACAAGAACATATGAAATGAGGCAAGGTTGTGACGGTGAAAGGTGTGTAGGACGAAATGCAGGTTAAACCTTCACTGCTGACTGAGGAGCGTTTTTCTTTGTGACTGCTGACAAACTGACATTGCTTTTACGACAACTCAAACGCAAACACTGGGAGTTCTAATAACACTGAAGGCGTGTTTCGGACTGAGGTCCAAGTCACCCCGGAGGCAGAGCTAGCAGTGCAATCATGCAACCACACTGAACCTGAGGAGCGGGGAGAACACATCCGGCTCCTCCGACCTCTCCACCTTCTGGGGAACACTTTGTGGGAGGAAGGCGGAAGGGCGGACGGGAACACAAGATGGGTGTCATGGAGAGGAGTAGGTTTTGATAGAGATGGAGCAGTGTGCCACAGAGAAGAGAGGAGAAGTGAATACTGGATGAATGGAAGTAAAGGAATATAATGGTGCCACTAGGGGAATGAGGAAAGAGGGAGAAGACAGGGGGATGGGGGGGGGACTATGTGGAAAATGGAAAAAGTGATGCAAGGTAGGAGAGTGCGTGCTGGGGTGTGTACCTGAGGCGTCTGCGCTGAGGCATCTGCTGGTCGAGGTCTCTCTGTTGTCTCTCCTCTCTGGTCATACCCTTGTAGTTGGAGGTCAAGCCAAATATGGGTCGCGACCACTCATCTGTAAGAAATGACAACTATTAACACCCAACACCTCCTTGAAAGAGGACAATCTCAACCCTTAATTGAGATCAACTTGCTTTCATTGCGGGGGCCAGACAACATGAATCTATGGCCGTTTGCTTGACTGAACAGACACTTACTGATGAGCTTGAGGGCGACGTCCTTGTTGGGGCGTGACTCTTTGGGGTGTTTGTACAGGAACATCACAGACCGGCCAATCCCACTGTGTTTGAGAGTCTCCTGGCTTACACTGGGAAGCTGGGGGAGGGGCATGACAGGTTTAAAACGACATGTTCATCCACATATCCCCTCAACCCTCAGCACAACTCTTGGTGCCATAGTGATAGCTGCAGCTTCAAAATCACATTCGACAATAGCGAAAATACCCCCCAATATCAAATGTAATGATATCATAACGGAGCTACACTGTGATGGATCTAGTACTTGGCCTGATCCCCATTCATACTGACTTCCTGTAGAATCCTGAGGAGTTCCTCTCTGATTTTGAGAGCGGGGAGACTCTTGTCTGGGAGAGGGCTGATCCACTCCTTGATAGCGGACATCACGCCACTGTCGATGAAAGTCTCCTTGAGATCCTGTCTGTATGCATAGAACATCAGACATCAGACCACATCCCTAAAACCAGCACTCACTTCACATCCCACTGGAGGTGGAGACACTTACTTTTTTAGGTGCATGACCACTGTAGGGAGAAGGGTCAGCTTTTTGAGTGCTGGTTTCTTCTGACTGTTCAGTGTTCTATCCTCCTGTGAATCAATCACTCCTAGTTAATGTGCCATCGTTGAACATCAATCATAATGTTTTTTTCTTAATTTTTTTTATACCCACACCACACTTTTCTTATTTTGTATTAATTTTGTTAAGTCCAGATGCTCACCTCTGCCGCCTCGTTCATCTTGGTGATCATGGCGCTGACCACATCGTCAGCGTCACTGATGAACGTCCCGCCGTCCCGGTTCCTTCTCCTCTTCCCACTCTGGGCCTTTTTGCGGGCCAGCATCACGTCAAAGTCGGACATGAAACTGGTGCTGAGACCGATACAGAAAGATGTCAGTTAGGCCACATGCAGGACCAAAACAACAACTTGTTAGGTTGAAGAAAAACAGCGATGGCTTGCTATAGAGATACTCACTCTTTGCCGCCTCGATCCACGCCGTCATCGGAGTCAGAGTCGTCCTCCACAGCCTTCTTGGCAGACGCCTGTGCTTTGTTTTTCTCTCCCTCCAGATCCTCCTGGTTGAAACCCTGTTGGTATACAAGCCAAACATTGTAAGTAGGGACCATCACCGTTCTCAAACCTGAAACACAGCTTGTTAACTCTTTTTCAAGGAATTAGGAGGGGCTTAGGGCAACAGCGAAGTCAATAACTCAATTCTGAATTGTAGTCAGGGTGTTCTAAAAAAGAAATTCTCACCGTAAACTCTTCTCCTTCCTCATCTCCAGATTCCCCGAAGATGTCTGCAATCATTTTCCTGAGTAAGAAATACATTTGTTGGTACTTCAGCTATCTGACAAATCCTCAAGCAGTCAGACAGATCGAGTCCACTCAGATACGGAAAAGGAGCCGTGAAAGCAAAGCACTTCAAATACTCACTCCTCTTCATCTCCAGAGTCACTGTCGCTGCCAAATAGCGTTTTCTCATCCTTCTTTTCTGCCCCATCCTTGTCTTCCTCATCCTCACTGTCGGATCCCAGTTCCCTGAGTTTGGCAGCCATGCTCTTGTCAGGTGCATCCGACCCAGCGTCGCTGTCTGAGTTGTCGTCGTCAGAGACGGCACGGTTCTTCTTTGCAGCTGAGAAGAAGCAGTCGCCACCACCAACATCAGAATTTCTCCGACTTATCATCACACACACCAAGCTACAATACTCAATGTTGTCCACTTACCTGGTTTGTCAGCTTTCTCTTCCTCATCTTCGCTGTCTGACAGAATGGCTTTCTTTCTCTTTACTACAATAAAAGAGAACAAAATAAGTCACCAACTTGACCACAGTGAAATAAAGAATTAATACAGACATTAAGAACAAAAAAGATGAGATGAACTTCGATAATGTTACCAGGCTTGTCTTCATTATCCTCACTATCATTGGCTGTTGGTTGGAGTCGACTCTCCCCCTCCTGGTCACTGCCTGCCGCCTTCATCGGACCTTCCTCCTCGTCCTCGCTGTCTGAGTGCATCACGGCCTTCCACTTGCCTTTTCCCTCCTCTGGTTTCTCAGTCTCCTCGTCATCAGACTCTATCGGTTTCTTGTGTTTTGGCACTTCTGTGTCAGAGTCACTGCCTGCATTTGACTGCCTAGCCTGAGGCTGGGGGTGGTCCTCATGTTCAGAGTCACTCCCGGGCACTTTTGGCCCTGACTCCTCCATGTCAGAGGTGCTTCCTTGACGTTTGACTGGGGACCCCTCATTGTCAAATGTAATGTCTCTTTCCTTGATGGGAGACTCCTCATTGTCTGATGGGGTCCCTGGTCGATGGCCTGGAGAGCCCTTGTTGTCTGATGGGCTGCCAAGACGTTTGACTGGGGAACCCTCGTTGTCAGATGTTGTGGCTCTTCGCTTGAGTGGTGACTCCTCGTCGCTGTCTACAGGTTGGGGAGGCTCTGCCTCTGAGTCGCTGTTGTGTGCTGCTGCCTCCCCCTCAGAGATGCTGTCCGCGTCTTTGTTTCCCTCGTTGTCTGAGCCGCTAGCCGTACCATTCCTCCCCATGACATGGCCAGCTCCATCGCCCTCATCCTGAGTAACAAAGTCTTACTTAGTCGTCATAGATTCGTTTAAGTTTGTGGCTTATAGATCCTTAATTTAACGGAATACACGATCCTAACCTCTGAATGATGTCGCTCGCTCCTCATCTCCTCGCCGTCAGAACAAGGGGCATGTTCGTCCTGAACTGGCGTGCCACCGCCATCATCTACATACAAAACAGTTTCAAACTCTAGCTAACCTTGGTGGACTGGACACCATGAACCGAATGCGCTGTCAGGAATAACAGCATTATATGAGGAAACAAAAGCTGTTCTTACCCGAGTGGTTTCCAGACATGAAATCATCCTCTTCGCCGTCCATGTGTCCAAATTCAAGACACAATGGCAGATAAATCAACGGTGCAGATAAGCCCTGCCTATGATCAGATTTATAGCTATTTCATCAACAACAATCTAAATATTTCGGAAATGTGCAATCCGTCGCATATTCCGATGCTTCAATAGGCCTGACTATGTTAGCTGGCTAGCTAACAAGCTACCGCAGTAGCTACTGTAGCGAAACGTCGTGGTAGCACGTTTATCGGCACTGTATTACAGAGGTCAGATCAAGCTTGCAAAAAAGCCCAACAAGCAGAATATCTTGCCGGACATTTATGGCCGTTTGCTACAAGAAATAAAAAATTGTTTCAACAGAAAACAAAATTATCTGAAACACTACACCTCGAATGTTGATCAAAATGGTGTCAGTGCACAAGAGATCACTTCTACGCATGCGTTAAATTATGCGGCGCCTGAAATTGACATCACTATTATAGCCCAGACAAAACCTTTATTTTGAAAACATGTCTTCATCTCACAGGTAACAGAAACACAATTCTAGTGTTTCACAAAAAACTTAATTCGTGTCAAGACATAAATATTTCTTATGTATGTCATTTCGATAGTGTCTCAAAATGCCCATACAACCATTTTTTGGTTCACTTAATTCCTAGAATTAAGGACAGAACAATCAGTCTAAAATTGTTTCCATGATTAAATACAAAAATTCAGGACAAAAAATCATGTTTAGTAAGAAGTCATTTATCATCGTATTATATGACCTATTAAGTCGACTCAGAGCGATTTGTGTAATAACTAAGTAAGTTGAGTAGTAACAGAAATGCCATAAAATATGTACACACAACATTAAAATATAATATAACACTTATTTCAATATGTAACACTAGTATATCCCTTATTTTGTACTTTCAGGCAACACAGCTGACTACTTATTTCACTTATACTCAATATATAATTCGTTTAGAGTTGTAAGGGTCAGTTGAACTGTATTCAAGTAAGAAGTATGTATAATTATAGAACATAATTTATAAACACTTAAGACTGTTAGCATCATTAGTTCCCATATGTTCTGAGTAGTCAGATTATTTTTAACTCATTGCTTGATTTTTTAAATAATATTCAAAGAAGTGCCAGACACTACAGCCAATCGAAGGATTCCCCAAAATCCTTATCTGCAAAATGGTAATGCCCTTTCTCTTTGATAAACTTTACACCTAAGTGCTCTTCTCATTGTGCTGTTCATACAATATCTGGCTCCCTTCTCCTTCCTCATCTCCATTTCTGCTGAACTGTCGCCGGGTCAGTCTTTCTGGGTCATGGGAAGCCATGTCACTGAAGTCACGAAAGATGTCCTGGAACGTCTCATCGTCACCTGTTCACCAAAACACAAGCAGCTTAGAAAACGGGTCAACTGTACAGCAGTGTTTCCCACAGATTAGAAAGCTATATGTGGCGGGGGGGGGGGGGGGTCGAAATAATTCACAAAATCAACAACAACAAACAAATAATTTCTGCATATGCAGGTAGCGACGCTGCATACAGGGTGCTAAATAACTTTTTAACAGGTCAGCTCCATGACGCCGGGTAAGGAGCTAGCTCTTGAAACTTCTCACCAAAAGAACGAAGGGGAACCTTCGATTAAGACATGTCCGTCGGTACCTAGCGAAAAGTAGCCTCAACTTTCCTAGACATTTAGCTACGGCACTAATGCTGAAGGCTCGCTGATGTAGCTGTCGGTCTCACTAGAACGGCGTATGCATCGTTGCTAACGTGTGCTGACGTAGTGACTGTGTGTGTATGTGAGAAAGACGCGTGCGTGAAAGAGACGGAGGGAGAGCAGGGAAAGGAAATGCAGCTGAACGAATACGCTGCGTGTTTTTACCTAAATAGCGATTAAAAAAAATGTTTTACGAAACGCAATGTGTGGCGGCCGGTGTTGATTCTGTGGCGCACCGCCACAAATTAGTCTATGTGTGGGAAACACTGTGTACAGTGGTTTGTGTTGAATCCTGCCATGACCTGGGCTACCTAGTCATGTTCCTGTATTCCAACTAATAAGTATTTGTTATTATTCCTAACTAATTTGAATTAGTTTACCAAATAGCTAATTATTAGTATCAGGTAGAGAGTCTGACCCAAAAGCTACAGTACAGCAGGTCTCTAGGAATAGGGTTGTTAAACTCTGCACTGTTTCTGTATTTCAAAGTATTACCCATAGATCCAAAGAATCCCTCAGAGTCTCTCATCTCTTCATTCATACGGGCCATACGTAATCTGTCAACATACAAGAAAAAATGATAAAAAACGATTCTAATTTCTTTAACATTTTGGTACACAGATTAGACAGTCAATTAAAAGTCTGTGCCACATCTCAGGCGCACATATTTTAGTGCAGTAATAACATTTCAGTTGCTTACATATACAGTAGAGCCTAGTACAGTGCAATGCAATGCCTAGAACATTGCAGCAAAAAACAACAAGATATCTTAAGTGCTATATCAACTATATATCAACTGCTCGTGGATGCATTTTTTTATCAACTGCACAATTACAAAACACTTCTGGATATGATTTACCACGTTACTCACAATGTCACAATGTCAGCATGTGCCGTCTCTATGGCGATAGCTAGTGGGTCCTGTCCCGTTTCATCAGCCGCATACTGATTGGCTCCTCTCTTGAGAAGCAGACACACTTGCCTGCAAAAGTGGGTATCTTAGCTAAAGCCATTTGAGAAACACCAAATTGATTTTAAACCCATGTCTATGCCATACTAGAGCCAAAGACATGGGTTAATAGAATCCTACTCCAAATCCTCACCCTGTATGGCCCCAGGTGGCAGCCACATGAAGAGCCCCTTGTCCTCTTTGGTCACGGTGGTTTACATTGGCTCCATTCAACAATAAGTACTCACATGCCAAAAGGGACCCCTGCAGACAAGCACAGGCACATGTAAACAAACACAGAACAAAAAACTATCATTTCAACAATAAATTAGAAGTATCAGTTTCATCACCCCAATAGCTGACGCAATCAGAGGTGTGCGTCCTTGCTCCTCAGAGTAGCTCCAGTTTGCCTCTGCCCCTTGGGCCAATGCGGCTGCCATAGAGACAAGGTTCCCTTGTGATGCAGCCTGGTACAACTGACGTCCTGCGTTTTCTTTCCCCATCTCTAAAACAGCAATGAAAATGGGATGATTCCAAATGTTTGGCAAAATATATGGAGCCCTTTGAAACATACGGTGAGGTCACTGTGAACCTACGTGTCTCAGGAAAGCTGCCACCTTTAACAAATCTTCTCTCCACATACTTCTGCTTAATCCATGTCTCTCTTTCTGAGCTGATAAACAGATATGGTAATAGAGCATTATTATAGAACATTATTAATGTAATGAATCGTGAGATTAGTTTAAAGAGTGCATTGATTAATTGTCAATTGCTGAATTTGACGAAAAAGTGCCAAATATGACATATAGCCACTGTACGTACCGTGGGCTGTCAAAACTGGGTTTCACTCTGTCCTCCTCCAAACACCTGGCTTCATATATCCCATTGATGACATCATTACCTAGAGCGCACAATAGCTACAGAGGAGGGGAAATAAGGTCCATACCAGGAATAATGCACTTTTAACCTACATAAAAAAGAGTAGTTTTAATTAAGAACATGGTTGATGACTGGTACCTTTAGCTGCTCTGGATCCCAGGAGTCCAGGGTGAGAGACCGTACTTTGGACACATGAACTCCAAGGCTCCTGTCGACACAAACAGCACAACCAAAACAAACATGACATTTGACAACCAAAATGGGACTGCCGTCAAACTGCCTGTGAGATGAATCCTCCGATCCATGCCATACCTATGGATCCCAGAGCACTCAATGCACATGGTAATGCCCAGGTTGATGCTGGCCCAGCGAGGCTGCTCCTCTCCACAGTCACAGCAGCGTTGGTTCCCCGGGCCTCGGAGGGCTACACCTAGGACTGCAGGCCTCACAGGGGCCGGGCCAGGCTGGGGATCTAGATTATTGATGGGCTGGGGGATATGTTTGGGCTGGAAGAAAATGTAAATGTATTTGATGGTGCTTTTATTTCAGGTCTACCATTTATGTGAGTGTGTAATTCCTGGAATGTTAGTACATTTCAGATATTGTTACCTGCAGTTGCTGGGACTCTACTTTTTCACGGTAAGCCAAATCAATGCTGCCCTGTACAGCACTAATCCAGGCCTGCTTCAGCTCTTCTGAATCTGCCTGGAGGGCACAACATCTGGGTAGATGGACAAAGGTCAATCAGGTCGGCCTCGCTATCAACTCTAGCAATGAACAGTCAGCAAACATTACAAAATCACACAAGGATTCATAATGCACTGTAAATTATCCAATAAAGTTTAAAAGTGAAAAAATACTACTTTTGAACAGAGACTAGTTCAAAACAGAAGCGGCGGTCAACGCTGTCCAGACTCTTCACTGCACAGAGCCTGAGGTCATCAAACAGCACCAGAGGCTCCTCCTGCAGAACACAAAGTCAAGAATCTTTCACTCTAAGGAAGTTAAATAAAGAGGAGACAGAATTGACAAAACTCAAGACAAAACTTGAGACAAAACCTTGTGTGTTTTCCTGTAGTTTAGTTGCTTATCTTTGATAGAAAACCAGCATCTAAAGGAAGAACAGACACATCCGGATTATGTCGATAATTAGGCAGATGTGAAAGAATGTCTTCTCTTGCAGAATGTTCACTTACCTCTTCCATGTCTTATTCTTTCTACGAGACCTTTTGAAGAGGTAGCCTTGTATAGTCTCACCTCGGTCAAGACAGGCGCTTACTATAGGTTCCCCAGAGGCATCCTGAGAGTGGACATTTCCATTTTAAATGTAGGACACACACTCTATGGTGTATAGTCAACACGAAAGACTTTGCAACAAATATACTCACTCTCTGCTGGACCAGAAGATGAGTATTTTCTAAGTCCTTTCTTTTTACTGTGCATTCAGTGGAGATTTGGGCAAGCTATAACAAACATTGTAAAGATCATTAATAAAGAGATCAAGAAATAACTGAACAATACAGTTAAATCAAGTCAAGTGTATTTCGATTAAACATGTAAAAACAACCAATGTTATTCAAAGTGCTGTACAATCAGCCAAGACAAAATAAGGAATTAAAATAACATTAAGGGACGCATTATTTCCAATGGTTATACTCTGAGGGGTTCACGTTTCACATGTGTTACTACATTTAAAAAATCATTTTGGCCTCACCTGTGAAGCCATGCTTTTCATAGCAGGCTCCAGATCCCTCAGTAAGTCAAAACCTTGGTGAAAGAAGGTGTACTGGGCATGGAAGTATGAAAAGACCTGAAACATAATGGAAAAAAATAAGTTAAAAATGTTCTACAACTTTTGTATATAACATACTTTGTTGGACTAAAGTTGAAATTAAAATAAGCAAACCCTGTCAGTAATTTCTGACTTCAATTAGAAAACATGACTTACAGAATTCAAGATATCCACCTTCTGTTGGACCATGAAATTGTTGATCTGTAATAGAAGACAGATTATTGTTATGGTTTATCCCCATTAGTCATAGTAAACACAGTTGTTAAGCCATCTCAACGTGTTCTCTCACTTGCCTACTTAAACAAACAAAGCTATCCTGTTCTTCCAGGATCTCTGGGTGAATACAATCAAGGAGCAGAAGATAGTTAGTAATATATAGTAAAACTGTGCATGCTCTTTGATGCTGACTGCTTCTCTGTATATCGGAGAGCTTCCTCTTTGACCACAACAAAACTTGATATTATCAAAACGTTTATAAATCTGTGGTTGAGAATGTTGTCTACCTGCAAGCAGTAATCCAACGCAAAGTGCTGATAACATTTGCGTGTGGCCAGAAGAAGATGGCTGCTGCGCTCAGCATCACTGGCTTTGTGGCGAGATATCTGGGCATTTTTCATGGCTGCTGTCTCCAGATCATCCCCAATTCTCACAAACTCCTTCCTTGTCTCTCTCAACTGTGGCAGGAACCTAAATAACAAGAGCACATTATGATAAATACTGAAAGAATAGAAAGCAATTGGTTGATCTTCATGGTGTGAAAAACAGTATTCTAAATATATCACACAAAACGAAACTAGCTGATGTTTACACGTTTGATGCAACATACTGTGTTAGGAGGTTTGTAAGTTGCTGAGTGATGGCTCTCTGTGTCTGGTCAAACAGCATCTGGAGCCAGGAAGTTGGCCCAATAGAGAGAAACAAGTCATCAGAATTAAATTAGAAATATATCTATTATATACAATGATGGTCATTGCTGTGGAGATTGGTAATTTATAATGTACTTTATGTAAACAATAGCTTATTCACCAAGCATACCTAACCTAATTACCCACTGAAACTGACAAGACTGCAGCAACAAAAAGAAACTACTTACAGTATGGAAGTTGATCATCTCCTGTAGCCCTTGACTAAACTGGCTCATGCAGTTCTGAGGTGGAAAGTAGTTTATTAATACCATCAGAATGCATTCTTCTTGAAACTTGTATCCATTATGCCTGTCAATATGTCAAGTACATTTTCTCCATACCATAATGATGCTGTCCTGCTTGTGGTACGAGGAGAATTCTGCCAATCCATTGAGGAATAACTGATTTGCTGTATTGTATGCTTGTCCTGATTCAACCATCTTCCCACAAAGCTTCATCACCTTAATAGGAAAAATAGAAGCAAGAAATGTTAACAATCCCTAGTGCATAGGAGTACTTTCTCCATTGCCCTCTAACAGACTGTCCAGTCCAATCAGAACCCCACAAGCACTCCGACGGACGAAATTCATTAGTAGATTCATGTTCCCTAAGGTAATATCACAGTTTATCATGGTACCTTTTCCACACGACTCTCTAGTTCGGTCACATCACTTTCACAATGGCCCAGGGTTTGCCTGTGAAAACACCAATTGATAGTCTATGAAAACATGCAATCAAAAGTAAGTTATCAA
Organism: Hypomesus transpacificus; assembly: GCF_021917145.1. Classification (NCBI taxonomy): domain Eukaryota; kingdom Metazoa; phylum Chordata; class Actinopteri; order Osmeriformes; family Osmeridae; genus Hypomesus; species Hypomesus transpacificus. Next base: position 4,919,858 of record NC_061074.1, read on the forward strand.
ATGTATGATGTTGTTGTGAGAGGTACCTGAATGTAGGTGAGTCTTTGATGCACTCCTCAAAGTCCAAGAAGGAATCCATTCCAGACGTGTAAATTATCTTAAGAAATTATGAGAGATGGGTGGTAGTAATTTATTTTAAACTATGAGTAATCTGTGTTCACTTGCCATCTGTTCACTTTCCTGATTCACATTTGGACGCCAGATAGAAGGCATGACATCCACGTTTCATGTCGACTCGGTACGTATATTTTACAGGCGTGGTTGTGATACTTATTATGGTCAGTCATTAAATATTCAGACGCTAACACATTTTTAACATAGCCCTCCGGTAACGGGGTAACTCACTAGCTTTTTATTTAAAGGGAGCTTCCTTGCATTGAGATCGATGGAAAACGAAGATCAGATGATGTTCCATGCACAGGTGGCAGTAAACGCATAAAACACATGGCACACAGAGGTATGAGTTATCCGATGAGAATTCAACTTGAATTTCATGTCAACAGCTGTCTTTGCATCTATGCAAGGTGTTTGCTGGATGAGATCGGGTTAGAGTGTTGTAAATATATCCGGACAGTTAGGACTTCTTTCAATTTAGTCAACGACTCGCCATTCAGCTCTGAGGTGCATTACCGCCACCTAGCATCACGGAGAGCATGAAGGGATATTGACAAACGTCTTCTTCACTCATGTCTTTTGCATTTCCATACGCACTCTAATGTATGTTCTCCGTCTTCTGAATAGAAACCTTTTGAATGCTTGCAGGTTTACAAACTCATAAGGAACATCTCATGGCAGTTCGGTGACAATGTTTTAATAAGAAAGGCAAACTTACAACATGGACACAAATCAGAGTGGTTGATATGGCAAATCATTAGGGAGCAGGATGGTCAATAAACAGTTCACATTTAGAGATTAGAACACCTCCATGTTTTAAGAGTTTTAACATGAATACTTTCTCTGTTCATATAGTCATGGAGCAGATTCAGCAGAGCAGAACCTGTGATGTACCATGAGGAACAAGAGTCAGGGTGATGTTTTCAAAAACCAATAGACACCAAAATAACGGTAACATTGTCTGCACAGCCCCTCCTCACAGCTTCATTAGCTAGTCGCTGGCAAGCTGCTTCATAGTGGCTTTCCTCCTCTGTCTGACCCTCCTTTCTCTCCACAGTCCCATCCTAAAACAACACAAGTACCGTATATAACACAAACATAAGTAGGAGGTACAAAAACATATTTTTCACTGACCAACCGAGAATGACCAATATACCCTCACTGCTGTGATAGCTTTACCTCCAAGACACTGACGACATATTGAACAGCTTCCTCTGCAGAGAATACTTTGAATAGTCCATCACATGCCAGAAGGATAAACCTGAAGAGACAGAGGATAATTTATGAAATGTTTGAATGTATACGTCAATACATTTATGTCTCGACTAGACTAACCTGTCATTGGGGTTGAGCTGACAGCGCCTTAGGTCTGGTGTGGATATTACTCCACAGCGCTTGTACTGGCCATCGCCAATGGAGCGGGATACTTCCAACACACCAAGCACCCGACCATCTCTGTCGTCACAATAGACAGAATGATATTGATTTCACAGTCCATGTGGAGCAACACTGTTTATTAGAGCATTACACCCACCTGACAGTGCCCCCAGCACGTTGGATCCTCATGCGCTCCTCATAGATGGTGGGGTTGTGTTCCTTGCTAAGAGGTAAAGTCACACACTTCTTTTCATTGATCTTCTCCTCCTGCTCCATTCTGCACAGCACAGCCTAAATGAAAGCACCATGGAAACAATTGTCATATTATTTATTAATCATTAACTGGTCGTGTAACTAAGTTGAAAGAAAGTACAATGAAAACTGGAATGAGCAGCCTACCCTGCTGTCCCCAAGGTTCGCAACATACACCATTTCATTGACCACCAGCACACAGGTGGCTGTTGTCCCGTCTTTCCAGGCTGGCTTCCTTTGAAACATTATAAATGGGTGAAGTTACTTCTATGTTGCACATTTACATAAGGTGTATTAGCTCACTGGGCATAGTGATGAAATCAATTAACGTCAGGATTTAAATTGTAAGATTTCATCATAACACACAAGATTAATCAATCATCCCTCAAAAAGTAAATCTATTCTTACTGGCTGGAAGCTTTTTTCAAAAAGTCTTCATCTGTCTGCCGGAAGGTATCAAGTAGACATTTCTTAACCAGTTTGTCAAGGTTTTCAGTTACTCCTGTAGATGGTGACAAATATGCAGCATCTTCCTTAAGTACATGGACAGTCAAGTCTAAATTTAAGGCATGTGAAAATGTTTAAAGAGGGAAAGTACAGAATATCACTTATTTCTGACTGTTTCAACATGTCTATGTTTTATCAACAAAGAGTAAGTGCACTTCATCACCATTTATTTGTGCATAAGTATTGGGATCGAGCAGGTGACATAAAAAAACTAGAACATCATCTAAACCATAACCAATCTTGTCAAAAGATGGAATTACCAAGGATACATATATATTTAAACAAACCTTTAGGAAATTTAAGTGCAAGGGTGTGATGGAGATGCTCAGCAGCAAAGCGAGAGGCACGAGCTCCGCCATGGCCGTCAAACACAGCAAAGTAGGCAACACGAGACCTGGAGCAGCACACAAACCCGATCACAGGGTCAATATTTGAAGCACATCTCATCCATGAAGTCCAAGCATTGAGCCTGCCTGGTAATCCTAGTCCATAATGTGTTTGAGACAGACAATGTAAAAACAACATTCTAAAACATGCTGAAAACGGTGTTGGCTGTCGGCTGGAGATAGTTTTCAAGAAACTTACACTTGTGCTGGCAGGGAAGATAAGCAAGAGTTAATGTCAGGTAGGAGGACATGAGCATCTTGCATCTCATCTCTTTCACCTCTCCTTGCTGCAAAATACCCCTTCAGAGATGGTAGTCCTGTGGAACAAAAAATAAGGGGTAAGTACGTTTTATACTACTACAAACTTTGTGCAGTAACTGATGGGGTGTGACTACTCCTCGTGCCCACATTTTGAGAGCCAGTGTACGTAAAACACCACAGGCTATCAATGCAGCCATGCTCTGTGAGTATGGAAAAAAGTAAAGTTCACTTCATAGAATTATTTTTACTCTGTTAGATGGGATTTACTTGATAGCCTTCAAAACATTTCGAGAAATACTGTGGACTGTTAATGTTGAAAACCTTTACAAACTTTCTTTTCCTCCCACTTCTTTTCTTCCACCTCTTTCTCGTTATGGCAAGGCTCGAGTTTCCTCTTAGAACCCCTGTCATCTGCCTTCGGTGATTGAATCCTTGTTTGACCTATAACACACACATAACGAAAATGTCATAACTTATTAATTAATTCACAAAGTGAAACCTACTGAATTACTATTAAATCGTAAAAAGCTGCTTGCTGTCTAGGGATACGTAAAAACCAGGGTTGGATAGTAGCTAGCTAGTGTTAAAGGAAGTTGTTAGCTATAGCTACGGTAGTGAGCTATTACCGAGTGGCTAGCCTCAATATATCGTTAGCTAACGCTACTGGTAGGTGTTACCTGTGCTTTGCGATGGTTCTGGAAGATCGTCAAATAAATCCATTTTCTTGTGCCTGCAGCGTAGAAATCTCACTCTCGCGTGTTAGGACCACAGTCTATGATTTGGACGGTGGTTTTCAATTGTGTTGAATGAAGTATCCGGTGGCTAAGTGGCTGTGTTGAGCTCCTACCGTGTGTTGATTTGACTAGAGATAGATAGGGTGACATACGTCCCCTTTTTCCCGGACATGTCCTTTTTATAAGGACCTTAAGAAAGTGTCTGGCCAGTATTTAAAATTAACTCAAATTTGACGTTAGTTGCGTTATACGATGTGCAACTGGTATAACATTTAATTGTATGTGCCCGCATATTTGCATCGATTTAACCCCTTGTTGTAAGTCCCACCTTTTTGCACACCAATTGGTCTATTATAAAAGCATCAACCATTGGCCAAATTCTTGCCTGTCTATCTCTTTGCGAACGCGTGAAACGCTGTTGTGTTTGGTATCAAACAGTTGGCGTTGGAGGTAATAGTTGTGAGCATTGACTGTAAAAACCATGAGCTGAGCATAACTGCCCATATGGGCCCAAAGCCACGTGAAGCCTCCTTCCATAAGAAAGACTCATCAGGCTTAAAAAAAGCAGACATCCCAAGTCTCCCGGAAGTTTCGGGAATCTCCCGCATTTCGATAGCGGCTCCCAGAACCATAGAAAGTTAAGACTATTCATAGCAGACTGTTAACTTCCTTAACTTTTCCCATTCATTCTCTATGGCTAGTCTTAACCATATTGAATACTACCATTTGTGACCACTATGGGGATTTGGGGTGCACTGTTGCGCCTTGTTCTTATTCGATTGCGAGAATTGTCTAAGATCAGATTTCTTTGAGAGAACTACAGTACCACGTCTCTGCAATCAAATCGAATCAAATGTATTTGTATAGCCCTTTTTACACGCAAGCATGTCACAGAGGGCTTCACATACGCCCATAGAACTGCCCCTCAACCAACCTAAACTCTCAAGCAATCACAGGTAAAATATCCTCAGATCATGATAGATCTTAAACTAGCTAGCTAAATCAAAATGAACATGTTTAGCAGAGTATATTTAAATGTATTATATCTTTTGTAAAAACATTTTTTTTGCATTGGCCGGGAATCGAACCCCGGTCAACCACGAAAGTTGAAATTCTCCAACCAAATTCTACCCATGAGCCCCTTCGGCATGCGTTGGTGGTATAGTGGTGAGCATAGCTGCCTTCCAAGCAGTTGACCCGGGTTCGATTCCCGGCCAACGCAACCTTCCTTTTGACTTACATTATTTTGTTAAAACAATATAATACATTGTTTTTTTATGGAATCGCTTGCTTCCATGAATTAAGTACATCTTGTTTAAAAGATGTTCACCACTGTATTGGGAAGGACACTAAACATTTAAGGTTAACTTGTCATCCTGACGATAGGTGTCGTTGCAATAACAGACGTATCCTTTTCTCAGAAAGACAAAATATGTTACGTCATGTCCGTTCGTGCATTTTGGATCGCGAAACGCTAGAGTATTTGTTGCTCATCAATGTTAACTAATACGATACACAGTGATTAACCCGTTTTGGCTTGGGTTTGTTGAGTTGTTCTATTTTGGGGGATTGCATCAGCAGCAGGCGAGTCGTCATTGCAACTACAGACAAATCACAATGGCATCGGGAGGTGGTTCAACAACAATGCATGTTGGTGATATTGAGGAGGATGCATCCCAATTACTTTTCCCAAAGGGTTGGTAACTAACTAGGCTGTATGTTATCTCGATTTTTGAAAGTATCGATGTGGGCAGTAAACCCTCATGGATTTAATTAACTTTACAGAATTTGAGAATGCAGAGACACTCCTCAACTCCGAGGTGCACATGCTCTTGGAGCATCGTAAGCAGCAGAACGAGAGCGCTGAGGACGAACAAGAGCTTTCAGAGGTTTTTATGAAGACGCTCAACTACACTGCACGTTTTAGCCGATTTAAAAACAGAGAAACGATAGCTAGTGTGCGCAGGTGAGTAAAGCTGATTAACTAATACTTACAGTGTTAATAAAACTGTTAGCAAGTATGAACATTTTCTTTCCCATATTGGGTAGCTTACTTTTACAGAAGAAGCTGCATAAATTTGAGCTGGCAAGTTTGGCCAATCTATGTCCTGAAGCAGCAGAGGAAGCAAAAGCCCTCATACCAAGGTTGGTCCTGTTAACTTGATTATTTAAAAGCAATGATATATCTCTTGCCAATTATTTCCCCAACCACCTGGATTGGTGATGTCACCACTTAGTTGGACACTGACCATTTGACTACATGTATGTATATAATTACAGACAATTACACCACAAAACACAGTTGACTAAATGTTGCTTTTGATTGTAGTCTCGAGGGACGTTTTGAAGATGAGGAGCTGCAGCAGATTCTGGATGACATTCAGACAAAAAGAAGTTTTCAATACTGAATAGGGAACACTCGATGGGCCCATTGTGTTTAATTGAGTGAAACACTGAACATCTTACAAGAACACTGATCATTTTACCGTGCTGATGTTCCTCCATTTGAGACTTAGAATTTAGTGGTGAACGAAAACAAATACAGCTGATTGAGATGAGAGAAACATTCCTGTAAATAATTAACAAATAAACCTCTGAAATGCCTTTTGAAAAAGCATTTTTTGTTTTGTTTCAAATAGTAACAACTTTGTTCTAATTAACTTTGCACTACATCTGTTCTCTGCTTTATGAAATGTCCTATAATGACAATCATGGCATGAATGTTGTTAGTGACAAAGTTCAGTTAGTGTATGAATATGGCAAAATGTTGGAAGTGTGTAGGTCAACCAAGAAGAAATAAATCAAAACACCCCATAAATCTGACAACTTATAATAATCACAGACATAGTATTTGTCAAACATTCAAGCAGTATGCAGAGTTCTCTTCATTGTCAAGGGCCTCTGGGAATACCCCACAAGGTGTGGCTACCATCCTCACTGTGTTTTTCCCATGAAGATCTCTCTCATATTCCATCAGCTGACGCCAAAATCCAGCATTGGGACGAATGTGAGGCCTGTTCTCTAGAACCCATTCATGGGCCTGACGTAGACTGACCCCTTTGTGCTTCATGAGGTAAGCCATGATAAGGGCAGGAGACCGGCTCCTGCCAGCAGAACAGTGTACCAATGTGTTTCCTGAATGGTTGTTATGGATGGACTCGGCTACATATTCAAAGTAGTGTCTCAATGGGGCATGAGGTTGATCCTGGACAGGCACATGAAGGACCTCCACACCTTTGTAATTGGGATACACCATAAGCTCTGCTGTGGCATTTATTATCAGAGTTATGTTCCTGTTGGTGATCAGTGTTCGCTTCTGAGCAGCATCCACACCGCTCAGATAGAGAGAAGGTGTTATCTGGGAGACCGACATGAGGCATGGACAACAAGCTGCATGAAGTAAACCGTAAATGATTTCAAAACTGGGTGCGAACAAGGGTCAATAATATTAGAAAGTGTACTCCCCCCACCCACTTGGGGGGACCAAATAATGTTCATAACTATAACACGAACTACCGGGTTACCCCCTGGACATGTTAGGGCATGTTCTACAGAGTCGCACCGAAACTAGTCGATCTGACGTATCATGTGGGAGTGAGTCATTGTTTTCTTTATTACAGTCGGCTAACCTAGTTCAGTAGTCTACTACGGTACGGCACGACACAATAACAACACGACATTAAGTGTAGGCTACGGACCAAGACAGCATTCGATTAAACACAGCACGGGTAAGTGTGACTGGGATTTAAACTTAAGTCTGTTTATGATCCGTGAACATCCAAGAATGACAAAAATGATCTGAAACTGTTCTGGCTACTGCGTGTCACGTAGGCTACCGTTAACATGAGTAAATTGGGGTTTGTTTGGGGTGGGATTTATTTTCGGACTTTAGAAGACATGACATGCATCCCGATCGTAATCAATGTTACGAACATTACAAACATTTAAAATAATCAAAACATTACATACCTGAAAAACTCAAACTAGTCGACACAGAATTATTGAGAAGGGTTAAGTTTCGATTTCTACTTCACTGGAAATTATTAGACGTAGTCACAGGAGGACGCCATATCACCAGCAGGAACTACGTTGTAAGGGGAGGTCACGGATTGGTGGGTGTTGGAAACAGGCAAAACACTAACCCAATAGTCTTCGGATATGGAAGTGCATTAATAAGTGTGTTTTTTGGGGGTTTCTTATTTCATCATTACCTTTATAAGAATTATTTAAAAATCCATAGTCCATAAAAAAAATGCTGAAGATTAAGAGAGAGTGACATTTTGCGCTGCTCGTCTGGATGGGCAGGTAAGAGTAAACTGTGCCTGACAGTTGGGCACATGAACTGACTTGTGTGACTCTCTTAAGCCTCTGTTGGAAATGGCTGTATATAGCCACAAACGTGCTCTGAGGCTATTATTGCACTACGCACATGGAACTCCAGAAGCTCCCCTTGATGGGTAGTGTGAGATGTCAGACTCACATGCTGGGATCTACTCCCTGCCAGGGAATTATTAAATCTACACTGAATGTCCAGGAGTAATGTCCCCATAAAATGTATCACCGCTGAGGTAAACGCTTAGATGTACTTTAAAGCTTAGTTTCAGCTGTATCATTATGAGATCAGAGCCTCTATGAAGGTGTGTGGCCTGACCCAATTGAAGAGGGGAAAACAACACCTTTCAATCAGCATGTATTGGCTCCACTTCAGATGAGACATTTACCCTTGCACCATCTGCATGGTCCCATTCACAGAATAAAGTAGGGGGGACGAACATGGACCAAAGAGATTACACATCAGAAAGAGTGACAAAAAAAGATTGAGTGAGAAAGTCCAATAGAAGGATCACATGTGTGCACTGATACCTTGAAGACAAGCCAACATAAAGTAAATCAATGGAGTAAATCACACCAGCACATTTAGTTATCTTTATCAGCAGCTTGATGGTCATTTTCATCCCTAAACAATGCATTTTACAACCAAAGTTGTGAATACGTTCCTTTCTATGTATTTCACCCACAAATGCTGATTCTTTATTTTTCAGAATCCTTATCTTTTCTTTCATCGGAAATGTTACCCACCGGTATAGAACAGAAGAGCTCCCATTCTCACCAGGAAGCTCCTGTCTCAAAGAGAAGAACACCAAGACAGAGAGATGTCAACACCTCACCAACGGCATCTGGAGCCTCAGGTGACTCAAAGCAGTCAGCCCCTGGGAGAACCAAACCCCCAGGTAAGATTGTTGCCAAGAAGATTCCTGAAGTGAGATACCCCATCATCACAGAAAAGAAAAAAGAAGCACAAATGCATGTCAAGACCAAGACCACTCAAGATAAGGCGAGACCCTTGGTCCATCTTCCCAGGCCTGAGATTGTATCTCTGAGTAAGAAGATTGAGGGAGACGTTGTTAATGCAGTGGAGGTTCACACTCGTGGCCAAAGGGAAAATCCCAGCTGGTTTGAATGGCGTCACAACCGAATCACAGCATCCACAGCTCACCGCATCTCCCACAGTCGTTTTGTGAATGGGAAGAGTCCAACCCCGGCTGCATCCTACCTGGCGGCTATCACAGGAGAGGGCCCAAATGTGAAGACTCGGGCCATGAGCTGGGGCATCGAGAGGGAGGCTGAGGCTGTCCGCCACTATCAAAGCTTGAAAAGCAAAGCTTTGGGGAGACCAGTGCAGGTGCAGGAGTGTGGTCTGTTTATAGACTCACAACGTCCCTGGTTGGCTGCCAGTCCTGATGGGATTGTGCAAGAGTTGGATGGTAAGCGCCTGCTTTGTCTGGAAGTCAAATGTCCATATAAGCACCGTCAAAATACAGTAGCCCAGGCTTGCAAGGAGGATAAGACCTTCTGTCTAGAGATCCAAGAAGGAATGGGTTATTGTCTAAAACCCAAGCACAGCTATTACACTCAGATTCAGTGTCAGATGGCTGTTACAGGGTTGCATCAGGCCGATCTTGTAGTCTTCACCTTGGAAGAGACTGCCATTGTACCTGTGGCTTATGATCCTGTGTTCTGGGAGACCACGGTAGCTAAGTTGGAGCTCTTCTACAAAGACGGAGTGCTGCCCTACGCCAGAGAGAAAGGATTAGACATCCCAGCTGTGAAGCCTGAAGAGTAGAACCCGGTTCCAAAATGACCACGCCAATTTAACAGCTCCGAGTAACTGAAAAAAAGTGTAAATGCTTTAGTGGTGGACAACGTGCCCATTTCCTGAATTTAAGATTTTGATTTTGAGGCTGGAACACAAAAACAGCCATGTGTTGTTGAATGGGTCTCAACAACCGGTTATCTGCTTTATTCTTGCAATAAAACAAGACACAAGACTGAAAATGCTGTCAAGTCATTTGTATAATATCAATGTGAATAAATCATATTATAAATCATATATTTTTTACTAGTATTATCTTCATTAACTTTTCCCCCATCAATCCCTTCCATGCCAATGACCTGTCACTGCAAATAATCTCCCCATATAAAAAACGGTGAAAATATTTGCCTTCATCTAACCAAAGGTCACATAAACGACTTTACAAACAATTATTTACATAATTTGCAGTTACGATCATATGTACATTAAAGTCAATCACTCAGCAGAGCATAATATAAAACATAAGTGAGGAACTAAAAATAGAGGAAACATGTTACAATGGTTCCAAAGTGTAACCCAATAATTGCCATCTGATATATAATAAAAGAGAGGAGAAAAAAACTGCCCTGAGAAACATCATTAAACTTGGGACCCGGGATATAGTAGGAGGTGAATTGAAGCAAGCCCTTGAGAAAGTGTTCTCTATAAGATGCAAATAAAGATGGGTGTGTCTAGACCATGTTATATGCATGTGAACGCAAAAAGTTTTTGAACAATAACACCTGTAAACCTTAAACATCCTTCTGTCATGACTGCTCTCACATCACTCCCATCTTCGTTATTGTACGTAAATGTGTAGTTTTACCGTAAACAGTGACCAATTCCCAATTCTATTTATGGTTGTTTTTGTTAATGACGTTGGTGTCAGTACAAAGAATACTTGTGCTGAACATGACAGGTGTGTGACAGGCCTTTGTTCATTCCCTTCCACCCATGTCTGTATTTTCCAGTCCTAGAGAGCTTGATGGCCATGTGTCTTGACGGATGTGGGGAGTTGGTGCAGCTCCGCATTTAGTCGCTGAAGCGTTTTCGGGGGCGAATGCGAGCCCTGTTGGACCGGCGGATATTCTGCTTAGAGTCACGACAGGGCTGGCAGACGAACACCTCGGGAACATGAGTACGGCGTATTTTTGCACAGGACAAGTGCACCCAGGTCCCACACTCACTGCATTCAATCATGGGTCGTCCCGCGAACGGCTTCAAACAGAAACAAGTTATCAGGTCCCAGGAGTCTTCTGAGGACAGATAAACAAGAGGGGTGATTAATGATGATTCTCAAAATTCTCCTAAACACAATGATTAAAAAGCGGATCAAAAATGAACTCAACATACCTTCCTTTTTGCTGTTATTTCCAGATGCATCTTCTTTGACAAACACTGCGATACAAATGAGACAAACATAAATAATTAGCATAGTGAAATGCACAATTACAGTTGGAGGCAATCTGAGGGTATGGAGAGAGACACAGACCTGAGCGGGTAAGTCTGTTGCAGTCCCCATTTTGAGGATCCTGCTCTGTGTCACTGCCACACTGGTATGGGCTGCTGCCATCCATGTCAGTATAGTACCCAGTCTCCTGGTCATCAGGAAGTTGCTTGTCCATAACCATACATAGGACACTGGCGTTCTCCAATCCATTTTCATTATCCTCCAGGCTCTTCCTCTCCTCCTCATTCCCTCCAACCTTCTCATTTCTCTTCTTCTCTGGCCCCTGTTCTCCTTCTTCCTGTGGATTAGCCTTCAATTTTGATGTCTCAATTTGGTCTGCCATGGTCAGATCAACAGGTTCCCTTTTCACTTCCTTAGGGCCACATCCTCTCATCTGAAGTTCAGCATTGCTCTTTTCAGATGCACCTTTAAAGCTCTGCATCTCTTTTGCTCCTGTCTGGTCATTTTTACTATGACTTGAGACAGCGTTGCTGGATTTGGCCTCAGGGCTGGCTTGGACCTCTAGCAGTATGCCTGGTTTTTCACGATTCTCTGGCGAGGCTTGGTTAGGAAACAAAAGATCTAATGGAGTTTTTTGGGACTTCTTCACCCCTCCTGAATCACATCCTTTTGTTTTTTTCTCCCTTTGACCGGTCAACTTCTTGTCGGACTTCCTCTTCTTCACCTTCTCATCCTTTTCTTTCTGGAGTTTGGAAGGGTTGCCATCTGTACTTGAGGATGAGAGGTGTGTCCATGAACTATGGTTAGTGCTGTGCGTGCCGCTGTCCCTTGGTCCACCCTCATCACAGCACCATTCCTGTAAGGGCATACACCAAATGGTATTTGTAGGGTTGAATTAGGATATATTATAATTCAGTAATGATTACAGTATGCAGTGATAACTTGTTGCCGAGAATACCACACAGAAAACAAATGGTAGTTCTGGTTTCAAATGTCATAATTGATGATTTAATGTCAGTTTTGATATGGAGCCAGAATAATATTCAATCCCATAAATATACACAAGTGTAATTATTAAATTCCATCAAATGTAGGGGATTACTTAAATACTCAAACTATAATCCAAATGTAGCTATTAAATGAAGGGTTGGTCAAGGTTCCTTGAGGTTAAATAATCATAATATATGGATTCTGGGATCTCACTACTGTTATTCTGGAGTTATGACGTCTCCACAATGCTACCTGCAACAGTTATGTTTACTCAATAAAAAACAAAAATAAACTACTGTTGTAGTTCTACACTACTGTGTAGGCCTAAATATTTTTGTTAACTGTGTAAAATCATCTGACTATTTGACGTCATAAAACACAATAAAGTTACTTTAAGACAACGATGTTTAATCAATTCAATATGGTGAAAAACTGCGTTAGTCTTAATGTATTTTTGTTTACCTTCGTTGGGTATGGGATATACCCGGCATAAGCCAACACAAAGGTGCAAAACTGATTGAAGTCTTCAACAGTCCGTTGTCTTTTTCGCTGTAAAAAAAATACATACAAAATACAGTGATTACAGGTCACATGATTGGTCATCTAGATTTTACTTGCGTACGGTAGGCGACAAGCTCTTCATCTCTGAAAGCCTATTGTCTGAACATGCATGAAGTGTCGAAGCGCGGGAGACGCTGTCAGATCCGACTTACTGTAGCCCACCAGTTCGGTAAACAACATAGTGGCCAAGAGAGTAGTTATGTAACATACAAAAAATTCGTAATAAGATTCACAACATCATTGTGATACCGTTCTAATGACCGACCAACCTAATGTGTAGCTCAGAATAGTCGAGTCAAGCAGGCTATACTCTACCACGACGATCAAGTTAGGAGTGTAGCGTTTTGACTGCCAGTCCATTGTGAAAGAAAATTATCTTAGTTGTGACACTAAAGATTATATGAAGTTTGTGTCAAAATTATGAAAAAATGACTGGAAGGCTGTCGGCTATAGCGTATAAAAAGAAGGATCAAAAGATGACGATGGCATGGCACACGATCGTCGTTGTATCCAACAGTAGTCCTATCTGCAACTGAAATATGTTTGACTAAAATGCTGCTGGGACTAAAAAGCTTGCATTGTGCTTCAAGGTACCATATAAAGTTCATTCATTAGGCTAAGCTTTGAAAAATAATCAATTTGGACACCATTCTATCGACGTATGCAGGCATTAAAGTTTTGCCAAGCGCTCATCAACACACACGTTGCAAACTGGGCACGCAAATGTTATCGTCACTAACATAGAAAATGTTAATCAGTTATCAATGTGTCAGTCATTACCCTGTTACAGACATACTTTTGCGAAAATATCGAATCGACCATTAGCTAGCACAATCCACACGCCCGGACAATGCTACCCGGAACCTTGCAAGCTGTCATTGTTAAAAGGAAATATAATTTAACTGAATGTTGATGCACATACCTCAGTTGACATCGTCCTCCGATACAATTTACTTAATTGCAGGCAATATTATGAGGTTGTATGTCTTTTTCGTCCTTCGTTTGCCTGATCTTGTTGCCAGATGATGATAATCGATGATAGGGCAGGTCCTTCAATCCAGATACATTCGCGGTTCGCTCTGCTCTTGTCTAATACCTCGGCAGTAGTTGACAGTTCAATCCCGCAAGTAAATTAGTTTGATATTGAAACACAGTGGAGCTCCAACCGGTCTAGAAAAGCCTATTCATTCACACGGATCGTGTGCTTACTTGCGCCCTGTCGAAACAGTCTGTTGTCAGCAACTCGGATGCAAAATGAGTCCACAACCAGTTAAATGCAAATCGTATACTGAAGGCCTGCAATAGTCGAAGAACACATCGAAAAAACAAAGTAAGTTTACCCACTGTCTCATTCATGTGAAGCAAACTGTCCTGTACCTTGACAGACCGAAAAGTACACTTCAGTGCGGGAGATCACGGAATGACCTACCAAATTCTATCAGTGATGTCACCGCGGTGGGCAGGATGGGACCTCAACTACGGACAGGGTGATTTTTTTTCATTCTGTGGTCTGAACAAATGCTATCATCGGAAACAAATATTTCAGAGATGGTTAACAACTACTAGATTTCATATTTTCAAAGTCTTAATTGCCACGAAACTAACACGGCACCCTTTAAAAAATGTCTGGGGTTAGGAACACCCCAGTCAAGGAAGATGGTGTCCATTCATCAGCTGCTGGCAATGGTGGTGGTGGTGGTGGTGGGGGGGGGGGGGGGGGGGGGGGGGGGGGGGGGGGGGGGGGGGGGCATTACGCCCGCGAAAACTATACAAGACAACAATTCGTGGCTGCTGTGTTTAGAAGTAGGTTATCGAGTCATAGCCTAATCAGACCCAGGCGGCTGAATGAAAGATGGGAGTGATGGTTGAAAGCCACGATAGCCGATTTAAAGATCTTAAACAGGTGTTGTTGACTAATACTGCTGGGATTGTATTTGCAATCATGTGAGAAAGTAATAAAGGCCATTTTGATCGAAATGTTTTTTTATTAGCATGGAGTTATGAATTCTTACGTTTTTAACAGCTATTTATAAGTTATATATACCATTCAAATGGGTAAATGTATGCTTTTATTATAAGAATTAACTATTTTTATAGTAAACCACTACCTTTGCTGGTGGGAGATGCCCCGACAGCCCCCGCACACACACAAATAACCTTGTCTTGATGCTTAGTTTTCCTATGTTGACAATCATGGATATGCAATTGTTCCTCTGGTTAAATAAACTCCTCTTCTCACTTAATTTGTGCTGGATGAGTTTATATGCAAACAAAACGTTTGTCAATTTTCTCTCTCTCTCGAGCATATACAACACACACACACCATGCATTCTTCAGGATGGATTAAGAAATAAATACACGTTTTCAGATGTACATATGTCCCTTGATACTGCAGAGATGAGGGTTGCTTTGCCAAGATAGTTGCACATATGGGTGTACAAAGAAGGGTTAGCCCTGACGATCACAGGATGAAGTATCCTCTCCAAGTCTACCAAATTAGCGTGAAGGTGAGTAGAGAAGTCTGGACCCGGAGGGCAAAAGAGCACTTGATTTAGATCCCAGTACATCAGGTGGGTAGAGTTTGCACTGTACACTTTAGGACACCAGGCAGAATATTGCTCAGGACCCAGACCTTGTTAGGAGCCAGCTAAATTGAGTGTGCTCAAACAAAGACTATGCGATGGGAAACAGAGGATTGCTGGGTGGCACCAGTCAGACACAGTTCCCCCTCCTGAGGGACGCTGAGAGGGAGGCAGTTTGGGGTGTGATAGGTTTCTTTAGGTTGTGGTGGATATCCATTGGCAACTTGGCATGTCGGTCATTGGCATGTTGTTGGTGAGTTGCTTGGTGCTTCTC
Organism: Hypomesus transpacificus; assembly: GCF_021917145.1. Lineage (NCBI taxonomy): Eukaryota > Metazoa > Chordata > Actinopteri > Osmeriformes > Osmeridae > Hypomesus > Hypomesus transpacificus. Next base: position 4,935,440 of record NC_061074.1, read on the forward strand.
ACAGGTATCCCTCCTTGCGGAATTGTTCCGTAAGGATATCTCGGTATTCGTCGAAGCCCCCTTCGATTCGCCGCACTTTCCCTCCCTCACAGACCCACAGCTCTCTACACACCAACCGGATTAAACGCTCGTCGTGAGAGACTAACACCACGCCGCCCTGGCAGGAGAAAGAGAACATTGACTCGATCCAAAAATATGCTTCAGAATATCAGATCATCAACTATTTTAGTTTAGTAGCTGCATATTTACTTACTTTGAATTTATTGAGAGCCTTTGCCAGAGCCTCAATAGTTTCCATATCCAGATGATTGGTCGGCTCGTCAAGGATATAAAAGTTTGGGCTGTGAGAGAAACAGTTACACAAAAAGTGTACAAATTAATCAGGATGGATTCATCTTGTAAAATAAATACGTATAACATAAAAATAATGAAATAAAAATGTCAATATACCATGGCATCGTCATCTGGGCAAATGCCACTCGGCTCTTCTGTCCTCCTGACAGGCTGGCTACAGGGCGCGTGGCGAGCTCTCCTGTGATCCCATATCCACCAAGCTGGTGCCGATACTCCTCCTCATTTCGACCTGAGGAAGCAGGACAAAGTGACAGTGGTTACAATGGAAAGGCAGGCCAGCCATCTCATCTCAGTCATTGTTAGGAAATCTATGAACATGAGCCTATGGCACACGGCTGTAAAATAAAAGCAGCTATGTGCTTAAGTGGTACCTGGGAATTTGTTGAGTAACAGCTCCACAGAACACACATTGAGGTCCAGCTGATCCACGTGATGTTGACTGAAGTAACCTATCTTCAGGTTCCTGACCAAGACAGAATTACATTGCCATTAACCACAAGCATACAAAAACCTAACAGGATACCCTTAGCCTAGAGATACAATGGGTCTTACCGGTGAGCCTGTCTGATCCCTCCGACGGGCGTCAGTTCCCCCATCAATAGCTTGAGCATGGTAGATTTGCCTGCCCCATTCTCACCCACCTGAAAGTTCAAACTCAAAGTTTCAGTGAACAAAGAACATTGGGTCTCCAATGAAAAGCTCCCTACCAATTCAGTGGCACAAGTGAGGTTATCAAAAGGTAAAGTATATAGATTTAGGAATTTTAGACTTTGTGCTACTTGGAAAAGAAGAAGAAAAGAACTCCCGACAGGTTTGGAATGTGGACGCTTACAATGCAGATCCGGGACTCTAGGTCTGCAGAGACACACAGCCCTGTGAACAGGCGATGATCAGGGTTGTAATAGAACTCCACTTCATCTAACTGAAGGATAGGAGGGGACAACTTCTCAAAATTGTCGGGGAACCTGAGATATGAGCGGACACACGGTTACAAAACAATAAGTACATTGAAAACAGAGACGAAATTACTGTTAAATGTGAATTTTGAAACCCCTGTAATGGAATAACACAGGGTCAAAGTCTCTCACCGTAAAGTAACTTCTGTCTCCTTTTCAAGAGGTTTTAGTTCGGGGCTGTGGGACAAAATGGAGAGTGGTCAAAGAAACACAGAATTAAAGAATGGAAAGGATGATTAAAAACAATAAAAAGGCACATACTTACAGTTTCTCCAAGAGCTTTAATTTGCTCTGCACTTGTGCAGCTCTGTTTGCATTATACCTAAACCTGTCAATGAACACCTGGGATTCAGAGGAGAAACGAACACCATTTAGATTGACATTTTGACTGACATATACCGTTGTCATTTTAGGTAAACATTTTGATAACTTTGTCAAGTAAGTAAGACTTTATTTATATAGCATTTCATACAAGAATTGTAGCTCAAGGTGCTTTACATAAAACCAATAAAAACAATACAAGTGACAAAAGTAATGATTAAAATAGCAAATCTAAAAAAACAATAATATATCTAATAAAAGTAGTAAAACCCTTTTGGAGATAAAATTACTTAAATGCTTTGGTAAAAAGGTAGGTTTTAAGTTGTCTTAAAAATGTCTAGCGTGTTTGCTTCCCTTATATTTATGGGTAATTTGTTCCATAGTTTTGGGGCGTAATTGACAAAGGCCGAATCACCAATCTTCTTATGACTGCTTCTGGTGACCTCTAATAGGCCTGTATTTGATGATTGCAGTGTTCTAGCTGGTGTGTAGTTTATAAGGTAGTTAGCAATGTAGCTAGGTCCTTGTGCGTGTAGAGCTTTGTATGTGAGGAAAAGGACCTTAAAGTAAATTCTGAAGGTAACAGGGAGCCAGTGTAAAGTGGCTAGGACAGGACTAATTTGTTCTCTCCTTTTAGTTAATAATCTAGCTGAGGAATTTTGAATGAGCTGTATTCTTTCAGTGGTTTTCTTGGTAAGGTCAAGGTGTTAAAGAATTTGTACAAATCCCCTATGTGTAGATGTGAATGAGAGAGCAAGTCTGGTTTTCTACCTGAATGTGATCTCTGTACTGTAGCTGGGCGTCATACTCCCTCTGCTGGCTCTTCAGACGATCCTCTTTGGTCTTGACAAAGTTCTCGTAGTCACCGCGATAACTCTCCAGCCTCTGGGAGTGGAGGTGGATGATGTCCGTGACCACAGCATTCAAGAAGTTGCGGTCGTGGGACACGACCAGGATTGTTGATTGCCAAGTCTGATGGAGGATGGCAAAAGAGAAAGTGAAATACAGATCCATAAATGCACAGAACAATATTCAGTGTTAGTAGCAATTAGGACCAACCTGCAGGTAGTTCTCAAGCCAGAGAATGGCTCTGACGTCCAACATGTTGGTGGGCTCTGAGAGAGAAAGGAAGAGAGGGGAAATGAGAGAGAGATTGTTAGTACATTTTAACTGACTTTTTAATCACCTTGATATTGAATTGTACTCAGAAAAGGTTTATTACTTACCATCGAGTAACAAAAGATCAGGCCTAAAAATGTCAGGAAAAATACACCAGTTACTTATAGATTAATGTTTAAGTAAAGAACTGGGCCTTCAAGAGCATGTAAACAATATATTAATTCCAAAGTTGAGTTATTTCCTTAGAGATGACAAAAAAAACTCACCGGGCAAAGAGAGCACTGGCCAGAGCTAATCTCATCCTCCATCCTCCTGAGAACTCCCTGATGAGAAAATGAATGCATACCTGTTACTCTCACATTCAAAGACAACCCTCAGACCAACTTAAGGAAAAGCGACTGGACACCTACTTTGTTGTCTGCTGTTGCATCTTAGCTGAAAACCCAAGACCTGCCAGGATGACTGACGCTCTGGAGGAATACAGATATAGAATTAAGCAATAAGCCCCAAGAGGCCGTGGTTTACGCTGATTTTAGAACAGGTAAGGGGAGTTGTTAGGCACGACGCGAAGCTGGATTTTACAACGGCATGGAACGCGATATAGCCAATCACAATCAAGGATGGGAACAACCAGTTTTAGAAAGAGAAGTATTTGCATAATGACAAAAATTATTTGTATCTTTAAAAGGTGGTTGGTATGGTTTTTCTGTTTTACCTGGCAGGTGCCTTGTCTGCTTCAATCTCTTCCAGTTTGGCATAGATCTCTGTCAGCCGAACACTCTCCAATCCATCAGCACTGCAACAGGAGAAGCAACAGGGGAAACAACAAGTTAACAGTTTGGGACTAAAAGTTTTCTCAAAGTGTTCCATTTAATCTGCTTTGTCTTTTGTTACACATTCAATCTTTGTCACAGGGTCATCTTAGAACAGTTTTTTACAGTTTTCAACAATAGATTGTTCTAGAATGTACAGGTGCTTGGCAACTATTGGTGCCCTCTAGTGGAATAGAGACGGTAATCAGAAAACATTTGCTGAGCATTGACCTTAGTTTCTGTGCACTTTTAATAACAGGCTATAGCAGTGGAATGTGTTCTTAATGCATTTCTGTCCATGTGTAACTTACACTCCGTTGGCAATCCGGGCATTGAGGAGGCGTTCCTCTTTTAGAAGCCCCTCCCTGACTGTGTCACTCTCTAACACACTCTGTAGGGCCACCGTCTCATCCCCAGCAACCTCCTGCTCCACATGAAGGATGGTGATGTGGGCAGGTACGCGCAAACTGCGACTGGCGAGCATCTTCAAGAGTGTGGTCTTCCCCAAGCCGTTGCGCCCAATGAGACCATAGCGACGCCCAGTGGCAAGAGACAGCTCTGCTCCTTGCAGCAAAGATCTGGAGCCACAGAAATGGGTTTTGTTAACTGTAAGAAATGCTTTCAAACCCCAAATGAAGTGTAGTTACTGCTGTACCAGATAAGAGTCTTACTCACCTCTCGCCAAATGAAACGTCAAAGTTCTCAATGCGAATGTCATAGCTTCTATTCTTTCCAGACATATCTACACGGTTTTCCTTCTTACTGCTAGCCTGACTAGCTGATGCTTCCTCTAGTACCCTGTGGAGAAAAAAAGAGAGCGAGTGAGATGTACAAAGACATCATTAGAGGGGTTTCATAAACAGTTTGATTCAACTTTGAATGTTCAAACAGGCTTGTTCCCTAGCTTGAAATAACGGTATATTATTTATTGGCAGTATTAAAACGAGACTCACAATGGGCTGACGGTTTTCTGTGAATCTCGTTCATTCCTCCTCACATGTTTTGCCTTCAGCTTGGCCTCAGCTTTCTCCAATTTCTTGGCATTCACAGTCTATATACACACACATTAGTGTATGTGTAAGTGTGTCCATCAGAGAGAGAGTACGGAAAAAAGTGTAATGGAAATGAAGGAAAATGACAAGTACGTAGTCAGCCCTATAAAATACAATACTGTCAAGGAGAAAACATATTACCGTGTTCTGGCTTCGCTTCATCATCCATATGCCTTGGACATCATTTGTAGCAGTTACTGAGGAGAAACAAGTGAAAATACTTCAATCTGAGGTTTTAAACAAGGGGTGAGTGCCTGGGATCAAATAATCAGAATTAGTTTAGCTTCTACATAAAAACCAGATACGAAAAGACAGGGATCTTACCACACTCAGCAGATATCTGAGACAACTGAACTGGGGCATTGAGCAATACCTGCTTCTGAGCAGCATGACAGTTATTCCTGATGAAGGGGGGGAAAGCCCAATATTAGCAAAGGCAGTTACGGTAATTACTTCAATAATTAGACTCGCGCTGTGAAAATATGATAAGGGAATTAACCAAGTATGCAGTTAACATTTGTACGTACAATTTAAGCGTGTTAAACATCTGAAGACAGATGTCTCTAATATCCTCCTCGTTTTTAAAGTCTGCGGAAACCCCCTGCAGTACCCCACCAATGGCATCAAACACCTCATCTTCATCCTCGAAATCAGGCCCTCCACAGTCCAGCACACCTGCAGTACAACACACAAAACAGAGAATGTTAACGCTTATAAAAACAACCACAGCTAATTTCTGCTAAATTGTTCACATTTAAATGGAATGCTGGTAGCTTTCTGATGTAACTTTAAAGAACAGGTATCAAATCGCTGTTGATGGCTCTAACTAAGTCATTGGTCAAGCAATGAATTTATGCCAGCTGATATGTCCATCTGAGGACAGCTAATCTCTAACAGTGAATGACAAATCACAATTCCAAATACATGGACGACAATAACTACCGATAGGTTGCTAAATAACACCAAACCTCCTTGACTAATGCGCAAGTATCGGTAAACTGGATGACAAGCTAGCCTCTATGCAGGTAGATGTCTATCTAAGGTAGACTGGGGGCCAGCAAATAACTGACCACTGGTATTGAATGAGCCTGGCTGTAAGTCGTGCTCATGAACCAAGCGACAGTCAATTAAGTAGTAAACCTATTGACTCCTCGTCCCTGAGATCAGCATGTACGCGGTACACCGGAGGCAGTCAGGGTAACCAAAACGTAGTTCACTATCGTCATAGATAATTTAGCGTGCTATTAGCAAGCTAATTCACGTGGTGAATCAAATGAGGACGTTGATCATTCATTTCACGATAGACATTTTCAAAGTCTAGGAGACTGACTGGGGATCATCTGACATTCTCTAACTCTTACCCGTAATATAGTCGAACACTTCAGTGTCAATTTCGGGAAACTCGCTCTTCAGAATATCCACGTATGTCGCCATGATACACCGGTCCTGATCATGCACCGCGCATGTGCTTTGATCAGGGACTTCCTTCCTCCGTAGCGGAGAGAGACGTTTTCATGAACGAGGTATCATGGGTATTGTAGTGTTATTGTGTAGTCTCTGTTGGTCAAACATGGTGACAGGTGGAAATGGGCCAAACCAAAGGGTTAGTGGTGCTGTAAGACCAGTTCAGATCAGTGACAGATTTGTAAGCTACCTCAAAACAGAAAGCAAATGATCCTAAAGTAAGGCCGTATGTGTGACTTTCATGGTTTTCTGCAGCAATTTACATCCCGGTGTTACGGAGATTTCAGTTCCCCTGTTCCCCCTTCATTGAGCGTGTGCAAAATCATGACTCTCTTGTTGCTTGGTTGAGCTGAATGTGATTTAACATGATCACGGGTGTTTATAGTGTACTATACTTATTTTCCATGTGCATAAGGTACATTTCTCTATGTTGGTTAGTTAATTTGCACTCAAATACAGGCTTTAAAATATAGTAAATTGTATTGCTCAGTCAGTCCCTGTTTTCGGAGTCCGTTGACAGCTAGTGCAAATCCGTCTAGTGTAGCCTAAAGTAGTAGCACTACTGTGATTTACAGTACTAAGGCATCCCAATTTGAACAGAAAATGCCTTCGTGAGCATTGTCTTGTTTGGAACATGTTTATTTTTTAGTTTATTGTATACATTTTTTTATTGTGTGTGTGTCGTTTTTAACACACAACCTTACGTTTTGTTGCAGGCACAAGTCGGTGTTATAATTTTAGGAAACTCTATTAAGGACCCTTTAGGAAAAAAGTTTACAAAGGTTTAACAAATATTTTAGAAAAAAAGTTTGCATCATGAGTACTTGATGAGGACTCTACTCTGTATTATGCAGAAAGGCTTCTTGTTTCCCTATCCCTCTCTCCTATTATATCCTTTCACTTCACATGTGAAAAAAAGGTTGAAACAATAATTTCGATTTTCTTTAGAAAAAATTGTTTTGAAAGGTTGAAACAATATTTTTGGGAAAAAAGTTTTGAAGGTTTGAAACAATATTTTCAAAAAAGTTAAAAAAAAAAAAAGTTTGCATCATTGATTAAGTCTATACTACTGTATTCTATTTTACTCTGCTCTGGTTCCCCCCCTGTATATTACAGTCTGGCCATTTATAAAGCAATAACTGATGCTGGTGATGTATGTTACTGCGATCAATATGTATAACAAGTTTCATCTATACCAGTCTTTTACACTGAGAACACAGGGGGAACAGATTTTCCTGGAGGCCCCAGGAAAGCGATTCACCATATAACGGTCTGACCACTCAGAAAGCAATACAGTGATGCTGGTGATGTATGTTACTGTGATCATTATTTATAAGAAGTTTCATCTACCAGTCTTTTACACTGAAATTACAGGGGAACAGATTTCCCTGGAGGCCAGAGGAAAGTGGTTCCCCCCCTGTATATAACAGTCTGACCATTTCTAAAGTAATACAGTGATGAAGGTGATGTATGTTACTGTGATCATTATGTGGGAAACATAATGCTAAAGTCCATGGAATATTCTGGAAAAAGAAAACATGTAATTTGTTCTGCATTTTTTGGTTATTCTGGACCATGTCCCCCGGGAACTCCCCCAGAACCAGCAGGATATCAGACCCCGAGAGTACATCATTGATATATTTTAATTTGCATCAAGTATACGCATCTCTCTTCAGCAAGACTACATACAAATTTGAGATTTAATTTAAAAAAAAAGGAATAGCTGAGTAGGATTTGTATGGGATAGGTAGGAGAGTGAAGCCCGAGTTATGAAAATAGTTTTCTCTTAACTGCGCACGGTCAGTTCCCAAACAAGCCTCTCCCATGGCCTTGTACAACACTTCAGCCTGCCCTTAGAATAATATGCGCTTGCGTAGAATCGATCTGGCTACTCTTCTTGCTTGGATAGGGAGAATCGGGTGGGAGTTAGCTGTGTAATGGCGGCCTCGGTGTTGCTGTCTGTGGAGAACACCGGACCCACTTTTGCGGTCGGTAACTCCGGGGCGGTAGGGGTCCCCGGTAATGGAGTAGGATCACCAGGTCCCGCATCGTGGAATCGATCACTGGACAGGGCATTAGACGAAGCTTCGGCAACTGGTTTCCTCAACCTCAGCGGCAGGAAACTAAAGGAGTTCCCGAGGAGCGCCGCCAACCACGACTTGACAGATACGATTCGGGCCGGTAAGTTTGGATTGAGTGTTGGGAGAAATAGACCCCAAAACAAAGACAAATGTTGATAAAACCAATAAGGATTGGTGTATTTACGTTTTCAACGCCGATGAGTACCGTATGATGAACTGGAAGTTTTGTTAGATAGCTTGAAACACAGGTCAACTATGCTAGCCGTGCTGCTAACTAGCTAGTTAGCCAGCCAGCTCGCTTTCAGTGGCAGTGGACAGTTGGTAAACACGGGGTGTGCGAATGGGATTGACATTTTCCTATGATAAGCGACTGCTAGTTATGATACAAGCCTAGGCGGCTTCAAGGAAAAGTTCAGCCTTTCGTCATATAACACTAAGAAGTGAGTTGAACAAATTTGCATATGCTTTTTAAAGGACACTATTTTACCAAGCCGACATAAACTACAATTTACGTATCCATACGTGGCACGGGATATTATACTTCAATATAGGCTGCTACATGCTACAGTGAAGTTAACTTAGTGACATGATGGGGTCAATCAGTCATCACAAGATCCAACAATATGGCTGTATGTGGACAATTTGTAGGTTGTGTAATTTTTAAGTAGTTTTGTGTTTCCTGCTGCAAAGTCAGTGAACATTTTTAAAGATGCTGACAACCTAACGGTTGAGTTATGACACCAAGTTGCACATTCTTGCACTCTGCTCCAGTGTCACTAAAACACGGACACATTTAGCTTGACGAAATGCTCCTCATTAATAGCATTTTGATTGAACTCTCACAACAAACACACCCTCAATGTCAGAGTGTATCTGGGTCATTATTGAATGTCTGGGTGGGGATTACATTTTCAAATCACAGTTGAAATCAGTGGTGCACTTAAGAAGCATGGGGTCCTTTTAAAGACAGCAGAGTAAGAAGACTGAGACTAAAGGAATGATCGATGAGTTGCAAAGAACAGAAGAATCAATATGACTGGGCCTTAGTTGAGAGCTGTGGAGGGGGGGATGAGGATAGACAGAAGGGAGCTGCTTTGGGACAGGGACACACTTGTGTTGTGATGCCTCTTGCATGTCACATGAAGGGACTGATTAATTCTATCAATGTTGTGCCAAGCAGTGGAGCTGAGCTGTCTGCTACCCCAACTGTAGCCTCCAACTCTACATGGACACACTACTCTTAGAATGTAAAGTAATATAAAAATAGAGATAAAAGGGAGCTGTGCTTGTGAGTGTATGTTGGAGTGGAGATTGAGCAAGTTGGAAAGAGTATCCATATCCTTGTCTGTGAGTAAGTCTGCAACCCAGATGCCCCAGGCACTATACTGTTCACTGTTGTCTATGTGATCAGAGGAACTGGAGCATAGTGATCGCTGTGTGTGTGTGTGTGTGCGTGCGTGCGTGCGTGCGTGCGTGCATGTGGAGGATGCATGTGTATACAAGTTTAGTACGGCTTTGGGGCATAACATACTACCAGGCTTTTCTAAAAAAAGAAGGAAGAGAATGGAGGAAAAGAGGCCTGTCTGTGTTGAAAACATGTGTCCTATTTTTTATTTTTTTGTTGTTGCCAGACTTCCGTCTTGATGGTCAGTCAACATTGTTTATCACGGGGAGGAGCTCATTGAAAGAAATTAAAGAATAAAACATTTCAGAACAGACTGTGAGGATTATGTTTGTATGTAGGCTAGCTTTGGTCAGTTGTTTCTGGTCTGAGCTCAAGTTAACAGGTATTCTTTGGGCAACTTTGTATGTGGTGAGCAAATTTGCCTGAATGTGTCTGGTTGGTAGGCTATATGTGGTGGTCAGAGTAGGAAGTAGACCTTGTAGTGAGCTCTACATCCTGTATTCCAGATGCCGGATCCACACACAGCTGCAGAGACAAATATAGGCATTTGGCTGAGAAACCCATCAATGGACACAGCAACATCCCAACTTTGTCCTATGATACGAAAAACAGTATCCCGTAATATCACACACACACACACACACACACACACAGGATAGCACTTAGATAATTACCCATACACAGCCACTGCGCTGTGCACCAGCAGTACCTCTCAATTTTGAAGTGAATAGAGAGCGCGAGTGAGTGGGGGGGGATTGAAGGGGGGTGACTCCCGAGGGTTGTAATGAAAACAAACTACCCACACCATTGTGTCACATGCTCATAATTATTCTAAGGCGTCATCTCTGTCGTTGGAGTAAAAGTGCCTTTTGAATCCTGCATCAATACAGGCAGCTCTGAATGCAGATCAGAGTGTTGACTATCTTCTTAGATCCGACTAGCTGTAATTGACTGTATATTTGTCTGAAAGTCCCTCACACATTATAGCCACAAAGAATGGCGCTAATGGGGACATTGTGAAGCTATGCAGCGTCATGCTATTATTAGCTATGGCCTGTACCTCTCTTATTTAGATATGCACAACACAAGTTTCTCAAGATACTAAGCTTGGTGGTACGACTGGGGAAGAAACAAGTCATTTTAATTGTCAGCTATGTGGCTATTTTCATCTGTCACGGGTATCTACTCAGAAATGGTGGCCAGGTTTTCCTGTGTTGTCTGTTGTGAAGGCTTTTTGCACAGTCGGTCTTGATACATTTTCTATTGATGTATATTAAGAATGTGTTTGTGTTCTGGTCAGTTGCCAAATAACAATTTCGCTTAATGTGATTAGTTGTGTAGAATGAAGTCAAAAATGTCACTTTTGATAACACAAGTTTTTTTTACGCTTTATTGAAATGTCTGTTTCTATTGTGTCTGTTTCTATTGTGTCGCTTTCAGATCTGTCCCGAAACCGTTTGCCAGAGCTACCCATGGAGGTGTGCATGTTTGTGTCGCTGGAGAACCTGAACCTGTATCAGAATTGCCTGCGCTCCTTGCCTGATAGTCTTCTAAACCTTCAGGCCCTCACCTACCTAAACATTAGGTAGGCTCATACACACATGCACCCTGCATCACTCAACTGTATTTGTTGACAAAATACTTGTACAAGTCATGCATCATGTAGGAATCATCACTATCAATATCAACACAGTATGAGGTATACTGTATAATAGCCTACATCTCAAACTATGGAAACGGGATGCGGGCATACTACACATCCACTGAAGTACCAGAATAAACTTTTATATTTTAATTTTTGGAGCAGATCATAATGAGGACATCAAAACCAGTGCCCTAAAAATGAAAGTGTCACTTTCGTGGCCTAATTTATTTATAATTATCATCTCTTCGCTCTGTTTCCATTACTAAAATGGAAGGTAGATGACCGAGCATAAAAATTCACCTGGTACCCGAGCAAAGACAAATCTTGGATCTCATTCCCTTCTCCATGTAGTCGGAACCAGTTGTCAACTCTGCCTGATCCGGTGTGCAGTCTCCCATTGAAGGTCCTGATTGCCTGCAACAACAAGCTTGTTTCTCTGCCTGAAGAGCTGGGCCAGCTACGACAACTCACAGAACTGGTCAGAACTGACCCATCTCCGCCCGACCTTTCTACTGCGCATCAGTGCATTCTACCGACACGTTTATCAGCTAACCAAGCAGAGTTATAGCTGAGCTTCATCCTCACCATTACACGCTACTAATGACAGCATCACATGTGTGCGCCTCTCCTCTCCTTCCCTGCAGGACGTGAGCTGCAATGAGATCCAGACTCTCCCTCCTCAGGTGGGCCAGCTGGAGGCGCTCCGTGACCTCAACATCCGCCGGAACCACCTGGCCCGCCTTCCCCCAGGTCAGCCCCCCGTCCTGTCTTTGAGAAAACACACGCACTACATATCCCCTCCTGTTGTTTGACGTGGGACCTCTTTACGCAGAGCTGGCAGAGCTGCCTCTGGTTCGTCTGGACTTCTCCTGTAACAAGGTGACGTCCATCCCTGTGTGTTATCGCAACCTGAGGCACCTGCAGAGCATCTTCCTGGACAACAACCCCCTACAGACCCCGCCCGCACAGGTACCGTAACACACGCCACACACACCCGTAAGTCCAACTGACCTCGCAATGATTTAGGATAGCAATTGCCTCATGATGTTTTTGTGTTTTGATCCAGATTTGTATAAAGGGGAAGATCCATATATTCAAGTATCTGAATATGGAAGCAAGCAAGACCACGCCTGAGCTTCCAGACTATGACAGGAGACCACTTGCCTTTGGATCCTGGTAAGAGAAACGCAGACAGTCACCACCATTCTCATAATGACCATGCCAGCAGCACATAGACAGGGTGGTGTTTGTCCTCAAACATCCACCATCTCGGGGACATTCACTTATTCACTGACAGAGTACACGGTCCTGCTCACACACACGTCCGCCGGTAGCAGCATGTGTGAGAGGCCTGGCCTGGGTACAGCTGTGTGCAGAGAGGGCCACTCTCCCGTTTATCCCCTCCTCTCATCTCTTTTGTCTGTCTGTTTCGCTTTGTCCCTCTCTCTGTTGTGACATTCTCTTTTTCTACTTTATTTCTCTTCTCTCAATATTTAGTTTGTGTTCTCTGCATGTCCAAAGGTGCATAGTAACAACGTCCTATATGTTGGGAGGACAACAGTGGACATAGCACAATGACAAAATGACATAGCTCGTGAGAGTGACAATGAGTTTGCATGAGAGTTCGAATGAGATGAATGGGTGGCCTGGGGGAGAGGCGAGACACTGACCGCTTCACTTTTGGTACATCCTGTCTGGCATACATTTCCATGTCCTTCCCCCTACCGTGGGGGACCAGTCCTGAACGATCTCATCCCCCTCTGACGCTGTTCCTGTTCCAGTGTGGAGGAGCTGTACCCTGGGAGGCCGTACGGAGCGCTGGACTCTGGCTTCAACAGCGTGGACAGCGGGGACAAGAGGTGGTCAGGCAATGAGGTGAGAGAAAAGGGGTTGGGGGGGGAAAGAACAGGCCTGCGCCGACCTGGCACTTTGTAATCAATGGCCACTGAGGTCAGTCACGTCGGTGTTATGTTTACAAGTTGCTGCCGTTAGTTCACTTCACAGCAAGGAGCTAATCTCTCCGTTCTCGTTCGCCTCCTCCATGTCCCGGCAGCCCGCAGAGGAGCTGTCCGACCTGCCGATGCGCGTGGCGGAGATCACCAAAGAGCAGAGGCAGCGGCGGGAGAGAGAGAGGGAGGAGCACAGACCCGCCTCCGCCGTCGCCAACGGCACACGTGAGAACCCGCAACCTCTTTGTGTCCGTCTGGCGGCCGTGTGCATTACTTGTCGGGCTCACGCGATTTTGTAGCTCACGTACCGCTAGGAGAAACACACCTGAACTCCGGTTTGAACCCCCGTCTAACCCCCCTTTCTTAGATCCTTCTAACACAGCAAGGTCTGGGTCTGTATGCGTTCCTCTAGTGGAGGCCGAGCTGGAGCAGATCGACTACATCGACAGCTGTGCGGGCGAGGAGGAGGACGAGGAGGGGGGGAGGAGGAGCCGGACGTCTGACGTCCTGACCACCCAGTTCATGGCGTACATTGAGCGCCGCATCACCAGAGAGGTAGGGGACACTGATGGACTGTGTCAGTGTTTGGTGACTGGGCTGCTCGTACTAACCCACCGCGGTTCTCTGACTCGGCAGGGCTCACCGGGCAAGTCCAACCCCACCAAAGACGCGAGGGCAGACGATGCGCGGAGACCAAACTCTCTGTCAAGCAGGTACGCAGGCACACAACGTGCCTTTGAAACCCACTAATGAAATCTATTAACAGGAGTTTACCGTTAACCACTGTTACACCTCTAAACGTGTGGTATGTGTCACTTTAGCAACACTCACCGCCGTGTCAGCTCTTACCGAGCTGATGGGAAGAGCTTCTTAAAGAGTAATCTGTCTGAAACACAACTGCGTCCATGTTTACGTTGACACCCCCCCCCCCCCCCCCCCCCCCCCCCCCCCCCCCTGTGTGTGCCCACCCTCAGGAGTGGCCATGACAGTGGCATTACAGCCGCCTCTGCTTCTCCTAATCAGGTAACGCCGTTAACATGTCCTCCCTGTCCAGCTCTGGTGTCTCTTAAGATTGATCCATGGACGTGGACTCACAGTGCTGGGTGTCTCATTTCTTCCCCTCTGTCCGTTTGTCTGTGTGTGTGTGTGTGTGCCTCCAGAGGGCTGGCGGGGCTGGGGTTGGCCGGGGCGTGGAGAGGGTGCGGAGGGAAGCCCAGCTGGCCGCCCTACGGTACGAGGAGGAGAGGCAGAAGTCTCGCTCCATGCAGAGAGAGGCTGTCATGACCTCTGTCAAGGTTAGGGTCCTCCGACCTAATATCCGTCACACCAAGAACCAGAGTGTTACTTAGTAGTAGTACCAAGTCTCAGACCCATTTCTGTTAAATCTATGACAGGGTAACTATGTGGTTGTGTGTCCCATTTGGCAGAGCTGTTGTTGTGTTTTGACACCTAAACGCTTGAAAGTAAAATCATTTAACTGAGTGATCCTGTTAATTCTCCTTTTTCTCTAGCTTCCTGTGTTCACAAAATAACAATGCTATTACTGGTGAGAACTGAGAACGTAGAAATCTTTTACATGGACTGTGCTTTTGTCAGTGGTCACTAAAAGGAAGAATCTATCTTGTGGATGCTGCTAGTACGTACTGTAGTAAACTGTCGCCTACGTGGGTTGATGGTTGACAAATGTTGCTCCCATTTTTGCAAATAACGCTATTAAGCTGTTGATAATCTGTTACGGCTCACAAAGAACCTGTAAATAGGGCCAGGATGCACAGATGTATTTGTCAAAGAGGGTGTAGTATTTAATTACATTTTTTCTGATTCCAGCACAAAGCAACCAGCCCTACCAAGCTGAGTCCTGAGAGTGAGGTGAGTCGACAGCCTGCTTCTCCACTGTATAGTGTGAGGAGGGAAACAAGCATTTCTTCTGCTTTCCCCTTCCATCCTCTATACAGCTCTCTTTTCTCATCCCCCCATTCATTTGTTCACCCACTCTTTCATCTTTACTTTTCCAGTCCTTCTTTATTTGTTTGCCTTTTCTCTTTCCTGGACTTGCGTCTCACTTCCTCCCCCCTTCCTCCTCCTCCGTTCGTTCCCAAGTGTTCCCTCGTGTTCCCTCTAATGGGTCCTCATTCCCTCTCTTCCACTCCCTGCCAGAACACATACCCCTCCAGACGCTCCACCCATACCGATGACTCCGCCCTCTTTGTGGTAAGAGCCTGCGTGTCATCCTTTTCCCGCCCCCTGCTTACCCATCCGCCCAATCCCCCACCAGCATCAACCCCATGACCTCTCATTACACCCCCGCCTCTCTTTCCTCCAGACTAAGTTTGCAGGCTTTGATCCACGCCTCTGTCTGTGTGTTGCACATGCACAGTGCTCTCCGCGTGTCTCACGCTCCTCCTTGAACTGTAATTTGATTTAACCGTCTGACCAGATAACGGCAAGAAAGCCATTCCTCCATTAACTGAAAAGGAGGATTCTTGTTGGCATTCAGTGTCACTGCTAACTGTGTATCTAGTCGTCTGCTGCTCAGTTTGTCTGGTTTAGGTTTGTTGTTGAGTGGCTGTTTCGGTGCTTGCCTGTCTTTTTTTTTTCTTCTTGCTTTCTGACTCTAAATCTTCTCTCACTAACCCGTTTCAGAAACAGTAGATTGTCCCCGTCCTGCTGACTAGTAACCGGCTTTCCTGGGCTTAAACCTTCCTGCTGACCCTAACCCTCTCTTCTCCTCCACTGCTCTTTCCCCCGTCTGACCCCTGTCTCTCTGTGTTGTGCTCCTACTCTGGACCTGTCTGTGGTTGGCTCCCTATCTTAAGAGCGAGTACCAGCCCCTCATGGTGTTTGAGATAGACACTGACACCAACACTATAAAGAGGAGGCCTGGCACTCACAAACAGGTGAAACACACTTTGGCTGTGTACACATGTACATACACACAGACATACACTGTCTTACACACTCACACGTCCGACAAAGTTAAAACACGGTCATGAACAGTCTCATTAAAGCATGTCCACCCCTCGTGAGTGCTAAGTTTGGTAGACTGAAATACTATTCACGGTCACGTCTGTGGTTTTGTGGCATGCATACAGCATGCATATATACTGCATGCTGTGTGTGTGCATTTTCATAAACTGAAAAGTATGTATGCTGGTTTTGCCACAATGAAATTAAACTCCAACACTTTCTTTCTTTCGTGCCCTCTCTCGCCCTCTCTCTCTCTCTCTCTCTCTCTCTCTCTCTCTCTCTCTCTCTCTCTCTCTCTCTCTCTCTGTGTCTCTGTCTCTTTATTCTTTTTTGCTTTCCATAATTTGTTTTGCTTATCGTTTTCATTTCTTCTCCTCAAATTGCCCCTCCCTTTCTTTCGTCAATCTCTCCATCCCTCCCAGTCTCTCTCTGGACGGTCCCTAGATGGGTGTCTGTCCCGCTCTACAGACCCCCCCCTCTCCTGTCAGTTGCAGGTACTGAAACCTGCATGGTTTGCTGTTTTTAGCGCAGCGTCTATCCCCTTTCTTATGTTGCAGTGTTAGTCCTGGACTCATTTTCTGGTGGTGTCATTTATAAGATTTGCAGCATCTAAAGTGGACCAGCACAGATGTGCATGAGTCTTACTCATAAAGTCCATCTGCTTTCTAAAACTCCCTGTACTGTTGACATAAGGGCCATTATGAAGTTAAATATTTGATTTACGTTTTTTTTTTTTCTCTGTTCTTTCTGATGGTTCTCTCTACTGGCTGGTCAGCTTGGGGATGAGCGGGCATCTCTATCTACCACAGGTAAGACCCTGGTTGTTTTCCAACTAACTCTTTATGCAAATACTGACGTTGTCTGGCTGGCCCGGGTTAGAGTTGTGTGATAAAGATAATGAATTGAATATGGTGCTGAATATTAGATCCATATACACCAGTCACTCATTTCTGGTATGTACTGTATATCTGCTTTACTTAACCCAACCTATCTCTCTTCTCCCACCTCTCCATTGGCAGCCATCCAATCACCTGCTTACTCTGGCCTCATTGGCCAACCCACCTGCCGAGGTCCCGGGCAACGACCAGACAGCTTTCTGCTTCGCCTCAGCCAAAAGGAAGAGAAGAGGAGAGGTGTGTCAAAGGGTCGTAACCTTTTAGGTCAGGGTGGAAAGGCCTAGGGTGTGTCAACAATGTGTGTTGCAATGGAGAGCCATGTATTACAGTCCACTGTCAGTTCTCACGAGGCTGTGACATTTATATGTGATCTAAGTCAACACAGCCAGTCAGCAGAAAGTGTCCTATTTTCAGTTTTTTTTGAACCGGTTAAAGAAAGAGAATTCTGAAACAACGCTGTTCTCAGAGTTCTGTCTGTCTTAGCTCAAAGTTCTGGTCCATTGTTTCTATAGGTTCCATTTGAGAGTTCTGTCTGTTCCCAAGGTTCCATTTTATAGTTCTGTATGGATTTAGCAAGATTCCATTTCAGAGTTCCGTCTATATTTATCAAGGTTCCATTTCAGTGGCCAGTTCAGTTTTAGTCTCTTGGCAAAAAGATGTATTATTGTTCTTTCAGTTCCGAGTTAGAAACTTGATCCAATCCAATAATTTTGACTTGCACTTGATACTGTGTCCTTCAGTGTGTTTGAATCTGCATGTGTTGTAGCCTCTCTCTCTCTGTGTCTCTGTCCTCCCAGGAGCCTCGTCCGCCCCCAGGCCAGAGCCTGAGGAGGTTGCCCCATCTCAGCCTCCGCCCCAGGGGCTAGTCGGTGAAGACGCTGAGCTAGTGGAGCAACTGCGGAAAGTGAGTTGACCATGATCCCCCCATCTGCCCAAACACACACACACACACATAGCTGTCCTCCTTCCTGTTGCCTGGTGTAGTACTGTGTCCTGCTGTAACCTACCCCCCGGCTCTTCTTGTAGAACATTGAGTCCCGTCTGAAAGTGTCCTTGCCCAGTGACCTGGGAGCAGCGCTGACTGACGGAGTTGTGCTGTGCCATCTGGCCAATCATGTGCGGCCGCGATCTGTGCCCAGCATCCATGTGCCCTCTCCTGCTGTGGTACGTGTCTAGGAATGTGTGTCCGAGAACATTTGTAGAAGAGTCTTCGAACTTGCCTTGGATAGAAGTACTTTTTTGTATTACCTGTATGGATAATTGTATATCCAACACTGTTCCACTAATGCATCATGCCATACGCTGAAATGTAGTAATAAAGTCCGAAAAAGGGATTGTTCTACTAACAACCTCATGTTGTCTGTTCCTCAAGCCCAAACTTACAATGGCCAAATGTCGGCGGAACGTGGAAAACTTCCTGGAGGCGTGTCGCAGGATCGGGGTTCCTCAGGTGAGACACAGAGAGGATCTTACAAACGAGCTCGGCCTCCCCTCACATGCTTTTCTTTCTCACAGAATGTCGCACAATTCCATTCTCCGTTCCCGACTCTCGCTAACTCAATATACAAAATACTTAACTAGGCACTGCTACTTACTAACATGGACTTTCTCTCTCTCCTTCCTCTCTGCCTTTGTCTTGAACAATGGCACCTCATCCCCCTCATCTATCTGTACACATAACCCTGTTTGTATATGAACCTCGCATCCTTCTCCTATGGGCCAGGAAAGTTTGTGCTCTGTGGGGGAGGTCCTAGAGGGCCGGGGGGGCTGTATTTATGGGACAATTGGGGTCCTGCTCTCCGTGGCGTCCCCCCGCCTACCCTCCCCCCCTGCCCAGCTTGCAGGCTTTGCCATCTTCTATCTCTCCATCATGTCTGTGCTGTGTGCTCTGTACTGCCACCTGGTGCCCCACCTGTGATCTGGACTGCAGATGTTTCACTTTGCCCCCAACACTGGCTTCGCGCCACTCACGGACTCCTGCACACAAAGTCTTATATGACGCATATAGATGCACACTCACATACCCGAGCTCCCATACCTCTTTACTGAGGCGCGTCTTTATGCGCATTGCTCAAACAGTAACTATCCAACAGTCAGCAGATCTCCAGTGAAAAGCACAAGTGTGAGTTGACCTCCCACTCAGCCTTAAAACAAAACATTGCCAGAGTCTGCTGGCTGTTAAGAATGACATAGCTCTGGCCAAATGGCACAATAGTATGCTTTTCCTCTTGCCCTTAATTTTGGGGGTTGCACACCCTCAGGGAGTGGCAAAGAGAGGCTGCCGACCCCGTCCTTCTCAAATTAAAAGTCAGAACCTGTGGGCTGTGTGTCACCCTGTCACCAATCCCATGGCTCTGCCTAACTAATCCTCTTGTCCTGTGCCTTAAGTTTGTCTGCTCATGTGGATGGAACTCTGAGAGATAAGAGAGTGCTTTAAATGCACAACGTCAAACGTCAACTGGCTTTTAGGACGGTATTGGAAGTGCTTCCTTTCACGCTGCACCAAAACACCATCAATACTGAGACGGGGGGAGGGGAGGGCAGGGCGTCTGAGTGCTGCTCACTGGTCGGCTGAGGGATCAGGGGAGCCGGAAAGCCAATCAAAAAGAAGTTGAATGACCAGCTTTCTCGCTGAGAAACAATCAAGAACCACAGACAATCTCTCCTTAACTGTGGTCTCAAATCCCTCTCAACCTAAGATCATCTGTGGGGGGGGGGGGGTGGCTTCAGAGAAACCCCTCGGCAGCTGTATTACAACTGAAGTCACTATCGTTCTATGAATCAGTGCTGTTGAGAAGAAACACGTCACTGTGAGAGAGAGAGGGTGAATCTTGTTTTGTAGTGTGCTGATGTCATGTTCAAGGACAAGGACTGCTATCTCCTCATGTCCTGTGCCTAATCTGGTGTTTCCTACGTGTCCGTCTGCTTTGTGAACCATGTGCCTATCTCTCCCACGTACTGTTTACCTGTGTACGATTCTTCCCATATATTTCTTTCACAATAAAATGAAAAATTTCTGAGGTGGCATCAGTTTCCTCTTTTGGTAGTTCGTTGGTGTGCCATATGTTTTTTTGTAGACACAAACTCAACGCGTAGAAAGGCACACAGAAACGAAGGTGTACTCAGCGTGTGAGAAGTGTTGCTTGGTAATTGTCTTAGTGCACCCCCTAACTTCATAACCCGGCATCCACCCTGTCAACCTTGACCCTTCCTTTCTTTCCAACCGTTTTGGCAGTTGACTATATGATTACTTTGGTTTCCATTCCCAATCATAATGTTTTTCATTTTTTGGTTCAGTTGTATTATTATTTATTCATTCATTGACACACCCTTTTTTTGTTTTCCCCTTCTGTTTTTCCATCCTTTCTGTCTTGTACGTGTGTATTTCGGTGTGTCTGTATGTGTGTGTGTTTGTATGTGTGTGTGTATTTGTGTCGGGCCTCAGCCTCAGCTGTGTCTCCCCCTCCATATCCTGGAGGAACGGGGGCTCCCTCAAGTGGCCGGGACCGTGCGTGCACTTCTGGAGCTGGCACCCCCGAAAAACTCTCCCTCCCCTGCCATCGCCACAGCCACTACCCCTCTGGCCATGTAAGGCAGATTGACACAATTATTCACCGATGGAAAAGACACAGGACCTCCTAACTTCTCCATGGATAGCCTCCCAACCTGCCCCATTTCCAAGAAGGGTGGAATAAAAAGAGACTACTGCAAAGGCTCTGCATATCCCCATACTTCAAGTGACATTTCCTTTTACATTCGACATTACCCCAGCCATTAAAGGGGACTCCAAGCCCTGCCTTCCCAAGCACGTCTTCCCCCTAAACCCTGACTGAGACACGGCTGCAAGAGAAAGGAAGATGACCTTTGCTCTGCTTCATTAATCCATACAGACTGCTTCTGACTAGCAGCCTTGAGGACTGACTGACGGATGGACAGACAAGGGACTGTCACAAATGGCTGGAAAAGAAAAGATCTTTTAATTCTAAATATTAGTCAGTCTTTTTCACTTTTTCCATATTTTTTCTCTCTGTGGGTATTGTTTTATTATTATAATATTATTATAATAATTATTATAATTGCTATTATTGCATATCATTTTTAGTATTAATTTACCGTCACTTCAGATCCTTGCATGTGGGGGATGGGTGTGTTTGGAGAATATAACTGGTTTGTCGCCTGAGTAACACTAGGTTGAGTGCAACTAAAAGTCAAGTGTGCAGGAATAATGGTGGTTGCATCAGTCGTTGCTACTGCCAACTCATGGAATTTTATAACTGATTTAACCACATTTTGAATGTTGGCTAAATCAATCAAAATCTCTGCCGGGGGGGGGGAAGAGTTTTCCAAAAGATTATTTTTCTTTTGTTAAAGGATACATGTACAAATATATACTGTATATAAACTCTGAAATTACTGTGCAATGCAACATGGACACAGGATTTGAATGTGTGGATGCTGTCCCTAATCGCTGGTCCGGGACAAGTAGTAGAAGATTAAACTAGCCTGATGGTTTGTGTTACGGGTGGGGTAGGGAAGACTGATCCGCGACCAGTGTTTACAGACAACTTCTTCCTTGAGCACCACTCATTAAGGCTCTTATTTAGGGCATATGGGCAGGTTGAGAGACTGCATGATGCCAACCTGCTCCCTTGCATTTGTTTGTGTTTTTTTATGATGAAATCCTGAAGTATAGTTATTCTAAGGTCTAGGGTAATGACAGCTGTTAGGACCAGGGGCTAAGGTGGACACGATAGTCAGATTATTCATACACTACCTTGTTTCAACTTGCGTTTTATTTAACTGCCTCACATTGGAGTTTTGCAACAAGTAGACTGTGGTGTAGCAGATATAGCTAACTGTGGTCTTTTAAGAATGTTGTATATGCACAGGACCCATTATTTTTATACTTGTGGGACGTTTAGCCATACTTGCATGAGAATCAAGGTCCTCTGTTTACTATTGACAGAGCCTTGAAATTCAAATGGTTGAGTATTTTTCGTAGGTTTGTACTTGCTGTACTCATAGCTGCACAGATCATTCATTCAGCCAAGCGAGTGTCACAGCCCCATTCAAAGTCTACCAGACTGGAGGCTTTAAACAGTGTCCCTGCACTGGCCGTCCACACCATCATTGGACTTCTCTAAGAAAGGGTTGGAAATGTGGTTTAAATAGGCAGACACAATCTGGAGATCAAGAAGAGAGACTGGGAGTGTAGGGGGGCTTTTGAACTGAACTGATGCCAGAGCTGACACTTTTTACAAATGCATGGTCCAGGCTGACCAAGGGGAGCATTGATTGACAGGGCTCTTAGGACTTTTCTTTTTCAAAATTCCCAGCCTACATGGATATTAGGCTCTTTAGGGCCGTGCATCTTAAATAACAGACATTTTTTTTAAAAGAGGTATGTTTTGTACCATTTTAACTTGCTTTTTGATAGACCATGAGTTCTGAAAAGGGAAGTTAAAACTGATTTAATTATAGATATATTATTATAAATGTTTGTATAGATATTTAAGTGTTCTCTCCCAAACTGACTGACATTTCCCCAACAGTAATCATGTGACCCTATTGCAGGGGTTTGCTGCCCTGCGTGACTTTGTACAGTTAGAGATACATTCCATACGTTTACAAGTATGATCTACTTCCCACATAAACAAGGACCGTTAACATGGTCTTTTTACATTTTTACTTTTAATTTTTACACCGTTTGCTGGAAGATGTCTCTAAAACATGCAAAACAAATTTGAACACATCTGGAATGACTATTTGGAGTTATCTTTAAAGTGCATTAATAAAAGTTTCCAATTTGAATCTCTGCTTCCAATGCTGTTTTTAAGAAATATTAATATGTAACACAAATACTTTGTGCAGAAGACAATTTCTGGTTTTCTACTCATAAAAAAGGCATATTTGATTTTCCCGGGCCCCAATATTTAGATATCAATATTGTCCATGTCATAAGGTAACTTATGAAGCATGTGTATAAACATTTATTTGGGGCTTCTGAGGTGCCTTACTTCTTCTTCTTTCCTTTTTTGCCTTCCTTGGATTTGGGTTTCTTGCCTTTCTTGTAAGGGCCCAAACCACGACGAACCATAGTCCCCCTCCACCAGGACTGAATCTGACAAATTTTGAGGGGACAAGATAAATGTAAACTTACTCATGACTAATGGAACATATACATTTATTATTAGGGGCTGTGTAGGAAATTATTTAGACTGTCCTTACACAAACACATTCATATATGAATTCGTCATAACTAATAGTCAGTCTTCAGTTGAAGGTTAATATTAGATCTGTAACTATAAAAGAACAAGCAGGTTGCTAGGCTGCACAGATTGGAATTAGTTCAGTTGGCGGAAGGGTGGAGCAGAATAGAAAGATGGTTATTAAGTATGCTTAATGGTTACCTTGGTCGTTGCCTCCCGCTCCAACTGCTCTTTCTCCAGCTGACTGCGCAGGTTCTCTTTTTCCATTCTGTCATCAATAACAACCTGCTCGCTGTCTCTGTACTGGAACATCAACACAGAGTTAGCATCCAGGATAGAACTTGGCTTGGGTTCATTGTACATTGTAGATGTCCACTAAAAACAAACCCTCTTGGCTAGCTCTTGTAAATGGGCGAGGTTATTGGCCTTATTGTTCCTCAAGGTGTTCAACTCGTGCTGTTTGTCCTCCATGTCCCGTTCATAGCGCTCCATCCACACCTCCAGTTTCTCCCCCAGACACTAGGCCAGCACAGCACAGTTAGAGTGTCAATAAATCTGAGCTGCCAAGAGCCAGGTGGTCACTGGGTCACGCTAATGGGAGGTTTTATATAATGTCTAGTTACAATATACGTTTGGCTTAAGGGATTCTGCTATCAAATGTTCCCCTATGTTAGTCAGTCATGCTGCTTTCCAAGAGTTCCTTCACTCACTGTCTGATGCTCCTTCAGGAAATTTTCCATCTCCATATGAACACGTCTTTCTTCCTCCAACTGGTCATGCAGTAGCTAAACAAAAAGAAGGGGCCAATGAAAGGACCAAAAAAAGGACAAAAAATATGACCAATTGAAGTTACAAGATCACAAACCCTGATCTCATCTGACAGTTGCTTCTCAGAGTGGGCATTCAACTTCTGTCCTTGGTACACCAGTAAATCAGCACTGCTTTTCACATACTTCCGCTCCAGACCAGTCTTGGCCTTCACCTCCTGTAGCTGGTCCTTTAGGTGAGCAGTCATTTCCTCACGTTGCTGACTTGGAAAATGGTTAAATGTGTCACAGTGAATAAAAGGTACAGAGTTATAGCCTATGTTACATCTGCACTTCTCATACATTACATTTACGAAAGTCTAAATGACTAGTCTTAACCTGAAGCTCCAGTGTTTTTTCTTTTTTGATGTCAAGCAGTTGTCTTTGAAGAGCTTTGGTCTTTCGGCGCCCCTCCTCCTCTCTGCAATATCGTATGTTTGTTAGGTGGACAAAAGTGAGATTAATTTGTCTATTGACATGGCTTAAATGAGGTATGACCTGATTATGATGTCCAGAAGGTGGGCCTTCCTTCTTTTTTCCTCTTCCACAGCCAATAGCAAGCTGTTAAAAACTTCTTTCTCATGCAATTCTTCTAACACATCAGCGAGCACACATGCCACAAATTGCCTGTGTAAAGGGAAGGAGAAATGTTGCAAGTATGAAGTTAAGAGGTTCTTTTTTTATTAACTTGGCGTTTTTAGACTGTAGTTTGAACGCACCTATCCCTCTGAACTTTAGCAAGGTTGTCTGGTGCCATCGGGTTCTCCTCAAGGGTACGGTTTAGCTCCTTCTGTGATCTATGAAACTCTCGTGTGGCATCCAGCAAGCCTCCAGCTTCTCCTTGAAACTGACGTGCTGCCTTTAAGTTATTCTCAGCCCCTTTCTGCTGTTTAAGTACCTCTCCAATGTTCGCTGACACTTCCTGCAATACACACACAGATGGCCCCGGTATAATTAATTCAATTCGAATTAGATTTAGACAAGCTGAAAATATGTATGTTGTGTGACTAAAATATTTTTTTTTGATACCAGATCCGCTTCCGGGCGACCCTTGTATGTGTCTGGCATGACATGTCCCAACACAGCCAGTTGATCAACACAGTCCTGCAGCACTGTGCACAGTCTGAGCAATTCAACGCGCGACAAACGAACCGACATGATGAAATCCACTTGGATTCTAGAGCACAACAGCTAAACAAAATCAAAAGTTCGTTTTATGCAGGGTAGGGACAATTTTGACCCGAAAACAGAGCTAGCTTACTGACTAACCTTTACCACTGGTTGTTTACAAAGATCACCATAGTAACATGGAAAGGACCCGACAAAAACATGAATGTGTAACTCAGGCTATCAGTAAAAGTAAATCGTTTTATGTAGCAACTACACTTTCGCCATATGTGTTAATGAATGCAGTGTGTGTGTTCAGTTCAGTCATTAGTTATAAGTCTGGAGTTTAAAACGAACATTTTATTCAGGCGCATAGGTGGTCAGCAATTTAACGTAAATTTCCCATGATTCCTAAGGACCTTCCTTTTCCTCCATTTTTGTCACAGTGTAGGTATGCTATCTAAATAATCGTCTGAAATGTATCATTTATACCTTCACTTTAAAGGGTTGTATGACAAATATTCGTCGATAATATTACAAATATGTGTATACGTGATATTCAATTTGGTCTAGATGGTTTATAAGCGATGATGTCCTAGATATATCGTAGATGCTAAGAAGCTAACCCGTACCTCTAGTCTTCGGCAGGAGGACGGGCAGTAAACGTAGCTCTACTATTTTTAATTTCACTTCATAGTTGATAAAACTCTAAAGTGTTTTTTCGTTCAACTTAATGCACATTACCACTATGTTAATGTATGGCGACTAGACTACAGATGTCCGACAGCCTAGGCCGGTCTACTGAAAGTGTCTGTGGTCCGAAGAAACTACAGCATTCCTCTCTAAATACTTTTCGAAAGTTAGGCAGCTACTGTACTCACGCATGTTCTTGGTTTACCAAATGTTTAAAGATAATTTCAAGCATTCATGACATGTCTATTTGCGATTTTAATATAGTGGAAATCCTTAATGAGGAAGTGCTTGAATCCCTCATTGATAACTGCAACACGTTGGTCAACAGCAGACCTGTGAATATTTTTCATTGGGCAGTATATAATTCTGGTTTATTTCTTTTTGACAAGGTTTGGCTGAACCTGAAGATTCATTATGCCAGGAAGGTAAGCGATTTTTCTCTATCCATAAGTTTTAGGGTCAGTTGTCTAAATCGTTATAAATTAAATATTGTAAGTAAATACTTTCAAGTGTACTGCTTACTGCTATTCATTGGTAGTTTGTTGATGGCAGACTTGGCCGATGCCCTTTGTCACTGCTGTTCATGGTGTCTGCTTATTTCTTTTCAGACTGTGGAGCAAGGCTATCTTTGCCGGGTACAAGCGTGGCCTGAGGAACCAGAGGGAACACACTGCCCTGCTGAAGGTGGAAGGCGTGTACACTCGTGATGAAACAGACTATTACCTGGGCAAGCGTTGTGCTTACGTCTACAAGGCCAAAAAGTGAGTGCAGTCTAAGTGCTCCATATTCTCGTCATCTGGTCCATTGTAGATTCCAGAGTCTTGTGTACCCTTCAATGATGGTCAGATGATTCAGACACTTGATACAAATAGTGCGGTGATGTTCTCTTTGAATTTGTTCTTGGTTATGGTTATTACCTTGTCATACCATTAGGTTTTCTCCCTTAATATCAAATAATTTAATTGACCAAAAGTATTCATGCCTCTTGAAAGACTGGATATGTGCAGTATTTAGTCTGACTGACCATTTTGGTTATCTTCACACCTGGATAGGTCAGATGTTCTCGCACGTTGAGTGGGCTTGTTTTTGGATGCTTGCACACTTAATGTCATTTTACCTCTTTAAATGCTTACGTTTTTTATTGTGCCAGAGAAGGGAAGACTTAGCGATCACTTTGCATTTCAGCATCTAACTTGGAGGTTAACACATTTTGCCTTCTCCCTAGGAACACAGTGACTCCCGGTGGCAAGCCCAACAAGACGCGGGTGATCTGGGGCAAAGTCATGCGTGCCCACGGCAACAGTGGGATGGTGCGTGCCAAATTCAGCAGCAACCTCCCAGCAAAGGCTATTGGACACAGAGTTAGAGTGGTGAGTGGCCCTCAACACAGAATCTGTCAGTCGGTTACAGGTCTGTCACTTGCTTCCCCCATTTGTTGTTCATGGGGTCCTCTGACTTGAGCACACTCTTGAAAGCTTGCCGTTCTAGTGTCTGGGTGGTATACATCATTTAACAAGTCGCCATCTCACTGCACACATCAGTGACTACAGCTGGTCATCTTGACCCCCCTGTGTACCCTGATCAGAGCACCATCGTTACAGATGGCACTGCTTTGTCAATTTAGCTTTCACTCCCACTTATTTGTCCTGTAAAAAGGTGGACCCCGGGTCCTCTCCTACATACTACTTCAGTCAACAATGCACATGAACAAAGCAATAAAATGGCACCGGAGTGTGTAGTCTATAGTGTTTATCTAAACAAATTTACATCTGTACCCCAGTCTCTTCAGATTATTTGCTAAATTCAAGCATTTGTATCCATGTGTAAAAATGTAAAATGTTTAGTTCTGTGAACACAGTATGACTAAATATCATATCTCTCTGTTCTTGTCTTACAGATGCTGTACCCATCCCGTGTATAATGTGCTGTTATGTACAATAAACAAGTCAGGTCCAAATAGTTTTGTCTGTTGTCTTATGTCAACTTCTACTTTGTCTAGACTAGACCAGTCAAGGTGTCTGCAAGGTTTCCCGTAGCACTATACAGTTAAGGCGGCCGCCTAAGCCACTAGTTCCCAATCCTTATCCTTGGACCCCCTGCCTGCCCTACATGTTTCAGATTTTTCCCTCCTCCAACACACCTGATTCAAATAAATGTTCCTGATAACGACCCATTAATTTGAACCCCCCCCCCTCTAACGGCTGCATCCTACCACCTTAACTGAAGCATTTTCTGTGGGAAACCCTGGTCTGGGAGGGGGGGCAGGATAACCTGGGCCATGTATATTTTATTTGTATGAAAACCTCCCTGTTGCCTCCTTTCAAGAAACACTCCAGATGGCACTCAACATTCAAGAGCAGGGACAGTGCCTCAATCTTACCAATTGACCAACATTTCACA
The DNA here is from genome assembly GCF_021917145.1 of Hypomesus transpacificus. NCBI lineage: Eukaryota > Metazoa > Chordata > Actinopteri > Osmeriformes > Osmeridae > Hypomesus > Hypomesus transpacificus. Next base: position 4,963,676 of record NC_061074.1, read on the forward strand.
AAACATGTTACTGTTTCAGCATCATCAGCAGTCAGAGCATGCCCTTCCATCAGTTATGAACAGATGACAACATTGTTTTCCCTAAATAGGGGACTTCCACAAAACCCCTGGAGCTGCCTTTTTTCTAATTGCTTATTAGATCTATTGAAGGTCATTGGAAACCGTTTATTTCATCAGCATTGCTTTTAGTTTGACTCATAGTCCATCACCTGCATCTTGGTGAGAATGAAATGCACACAACTAAAGGAAAAGATTCTTGGGTGACAATACCGGTAATTTTTATCAAACAGTACTTGAGTGGTTTTATTGATTGGTGCTGTAGAAGGACTCTAGTATTTTAAGAACAAATTACAGTAAATGTGGTGGTGAACGTGCAAGTTCTGTTTTTCTCTATTGAAATGAGTGCTAAAGCTGCCTGAAAGCGCAGACTCCACCCATAAATCTTACTGGTCATCAGCCGTTCATGGGAAATGTAGGCTTTTCTATAGAAAAGACAACCATTTATGAGGCGTGCGTTCTAACCTAGAACTACATATCCCATCACAAAAGTACAGCGGCTGTCTCAAAGAGCTGCTTGATAAAGAAGTGTTTTCCTGTTGTCGCTTATCAGGATCTGCTGGTTGGCTGAAGAGACGCAGGTAATTAGTCTACGACACTTTCCTGTATTTTATTCAGTTTTAGCAACGATTGACTTAAATATGTAAAACCCATTGATATAGACGAGTGCATTTTTAAAAATCCGTTATAAATGTGGAATTTGTAAAGCTGGCAGATATCAGTTGGATAGCATCATCCTATAAAACCTAAAGAGGTATTATAAACTGCATTGCGCGTTTTAATTTTTATAAACTGCATTTTTCGCCAATCATATTTCTTACTTGCAGACCAAAGCGTCCGTACAATAATAACGAGAGTGGACAGACTGTTCGTTGGCGTGTGTTTCCTTAATGCACAATCTCGGATGAGGCGCACTAGTCTGCTTTGTACTAGAACAGTCGATATAGATGGCTGTTATTTTAAAATATTAAAGGCCCCTTATCATAGTATCAGGCATTTCCTGTAGACAACGCCTGGATGTGGCTGTCATTTATGATGATTGTTCTAGATGAGTCAATAAGGCATCTATTGGAGTTGAATTTCACAAACATGATGTAGCCTACTCTATTGTCTATTGGGTAAAACTGTTAATGTATTTGATATGTCTCAGGTTAAAACGAGGCACACGGAGGAAAAAACAGTCAGCTCCTATGTTGGTTATAAAAGATGAAAGATCATGATTTGGGAAAGGACTACCTGGTGCCAGGCCCTGTGTACCGGACAGTGCCAAGCAGAGATACTTTACCAGGCACAGAGGTCAATTCATACCAGCATGCCAAGGTCCAGGTACGTCTGAATGGTGTGGGCACAGCTCATGTTTGCATGACTGAACTGTAGGTAAAAACTCAGCCTCAATGGTTACAGTGATTATCTTCATCAAAACCCTATATCGCTTTATAAGTCTCTATTTTGGAATATTATCAGCAGTTCATGTGTCTTGGGTAGTGCTGGGGTTACTGTGCCATACATATTGTATGGATCCTAAAGAAACATAAATGAAATGTAACTACAGTTTTTGTGTTGTAGTGGTACTGCACCCAGATCTTAATTTGGGAAATAAGGTTATTGTTGAAATTGTGCTGTGTCACTGAAATCTCTCTCCCACAAATCCATTCAAAGAGGAGATGGTTGTTTCCATCCCAGTTCTTCATAATGCGTTGTTTTGCTTTTCTCTTCACTTACTGGAAGGTGTGAAACCTAGTATATTTTCTGGAAATGCCATTACAGTAATTGATTTTATAGATGATATGGCCGGCATATCCTATTGCACCGTGGCTTGCAGTTCAGATAAATTGTGCCAAAACCAAGAGGGTCAAATGCAGTCAAAACTTCTGTGACCACGACCTGTGGCACTTCCAGTTACAATAGCTAAACAGCTGTTGTTTTGTGTTGTACGTACAGCTCAGCCTTTTATGTTGTCAGCAATGTTTTGTTCAGCCCTATCCTTGCAGTCAGCATTTAGTGTGCATGTTAGAATGTATGTTTATTTATGAGGTCTATTTTTAAGCATCTGTAAATGCCGTTTCCCCATTCTTTCTCTAAATATTAGGCTATGTATCATTTTTTCCATCCTTTTACCTTTATTACTAGATAATTTCTTTGCGGCCTGTGTCTATTGGTTGCTTCAGTGAATCCCACACCTACTGCAGCTTTGCTTTGATTGTTTACATAACTGAAATCCTCCCATTCACTGCCCCATTGGCCCCAGTAGCCAATAGCACTGGAGGGTTCTGTGACGCAAGAAGCTGTTTTGCACCGGATTGGCTGTTGCCGACTGAATGGGTGTGATGGTTGTATGGTTGTGCAACGTGAGAACAGAAACGTGAGAAGGGAGTGATGGAGAGAGGAGGGGCTGGCTGGCACATGCTGAGAAGCACTGTGGTGCTCTTTAACTGGCAGCATGCCACAATTATTCAGTGTGATATGGATACAGCCGTCTCTTGTCATGAAAATGTATATAGTATTTCTGCTATCTCCAGTTCATATTCAAGTTTGCCTTTTTGAAAGTATTATTTTTTTTCATATTTATGATTTTAATTTCAGGACTCTCCCAGACTCTTATCCAATCACGGCGTTTAAAGTATGCTTAGGTTCTCATGCACTTAAAGAATCTCTGACACTCACTCCCTTATAGCTTACTATCCGTGTGCCTGAACCTCTCACAAGGACTGTGTGACAGAATTATAAAATAGGGGGTGATTCATGGCTCAGCAGACGCAGTGGAAGTTTGTGCGTTAGTAGGATTTTTTTGTATTTTCCCTACTGTGCTACAAAACACTGTCATGGCACAATGATTCAGCACTTTTTTTGATGCACCATTTGTGTGTATTTGTGGGATGTATACCTGGCATAGAGTTTTAGTAATCAAGCTTGGCCGAGCTCATTTCTCATTCATACTCCTGCCTGTACAACCTCTGAATTTCTTCTAGGCTGTGGTTGAGTTTGTCTGTCAAATTACATATCAAATGAATATCTGACTTTAATCATGAACATTCTGTCACCCGCATGTCCAAAGGATTCTTGTTTCCTAACTATGCCGATTAGAGTTCCTTTAACAACACCCACTTGTGCTTATTTTGACTGTCTGCAACCTAGTTTGGGGCACTATTTTCAGAAGTTGGGATGTCGGGAGATTGACACACATAATATTGATCTATAAAGATGCTCTCGTTTTAGTGAGCAGGCATAGATGGTTAATGTGTTGCTGAGGTAAGTCTGGGCAAGTCTGAACCTCAGAATATTTTCCAGGAAGGAAGGAAAGTTTGTATTTGAGCAATAACAACGTCTGCATTAGCCTAATGTAAGATGCAATCCTTGCAAGTGCTGTCCAAGTCCATGTCTAGAGGGATGCCTGTGATGTCACTAAGGGTGTTGGTGGATGCCTGTGTCTCTCAGAGGGGCTCTTAAAGAACGCTGAGTTCCCTCTAACTGCGTAATCCTGCAGGCTTTTATTCTGCCTCCGTGGGTTGAAAAAACGTGGCACAGAATTCTCTCTCTCAGAGAGAACGTTATTGGCCAGGGGCACTTTGTCATTGAACCAGTCACCATTGGCAACAATCTTTCCACGGGTCAAGCATTCCCAAATCAGATTTGTTTAATGTACATGTTTTCATTGTGCTTGTCAATGCAGCTGCAACAGTGCAGCTGTAACCTTGAGGAATCAATAAAGAACCTCTACCATCTTTACTTTGTTTAGCTGATTGTTAGTTCTTCACGCTTCTGTGCCATGTTCAGTTTAGGCTGCTGATGGGACTGATAAGCGTACAGAACCTGTGAGTGGCTTCGCATGAGCTTGTCCTATCCAGTGTCTCACACTGTACAATGTGCCGTCCTTCCATCCCCTTGAAAAACCACTTCCAATGCAAACGATGACATAAAGATGACTGTGTCATTATTCTTTAGGGGTGTCGTCCTGGAGATACACAGGACGATGCATTGTTAGTGCGTGTAGTCAAAGAACGTTCCGTTCTCTCTCCATTTAACTCATCACATTCCGCAATCTCTGCGTTTAACCCCAGGATGCTCTGGAGACGGCGGCAAGGGCAGAGGGCGGTCTGCCTTTGGAGGAAAGCAGTGGGCCTCACATGAAGGAAGAGGAGGAGGAGGAGGATGGGATACGGAGCAAATATCACCACAGCGTCAGTGTTCTCAAGCCCATCCGCTCCACCAGCAAGTAAGCAACGCCACAGCACTCAACCCTTCCAACACCTCAAACGAGGTGGTCCAATCAGAGAGTGTCCTTCAAACTAACTTCTTTCACCCCCCCTCCCTCCCCAGACATCAGCACCCAGTGGACAATGCCGGCCTTTTCTCTTTCATGACCTTCAGCTGGCTGACCCCCCTGGCCATGCGGGCCCACAGGAAGGGTCAGCTCCTGCTGGAGGATATTTGGGCTGTCTCTCAGTGGGAGAGCTGCGAGACCAACCGCCGCAGGTCAGTGGACGGAACATGCTGGACTTTTCTGAGGAAAAGAGATTTTGGATGCCACTTTTCCTTTGCCACTCTGGGTGACTCCTTACAGATTGAGTCATTCATGCGTCGGTAGCTGTATGCTGGTTCTCGACTGGGCTTTTAAGGATGCCCTGTCTGTGTGTTTCTGGCCCTGAAGGTTGGCTGGGCTGTGGGACGAGGAGCGCAGGCTGAAAGAGGACCAGGCCTCTCTGTGCAGCGTGGTCTGGGCTTTCTGCCGCACCCGCCTGCTTCTCTCCATCCTCTGCCTCATGGTCACACAGCTGGCTGGCTTCAGCGGCCCAGTAAGTAACACCATCTCATCTTCTCTGCTCTGTGTTTCCCTTTCAATGTCTCGCTCTCCCTTTTTCTATCTCTGTTTCTTTCTCTCTCTCTCACTCTCTGTCTCATGTTGATAGCAGGGTGTGTGTGCCTGTCCCCTGCCTTTCTCCCCTTGCCTTCATTAAGGCTGACACCTACAGGTGAGTGTTCCTTTGAGGCAGACAGGTATCCCCCCCCCCCCTTATACCCCCACTTAAAACCCACCACAAGATCCCACTTTGACAAACTCAGGGCTACAGAGGTAGCAAATCCAGGAGGAGGGGAAGCCTTCCTGTTTGTTGCCCTCTAGTGGGTTTGTTTATGCGTTGTAGTCTCTGTGAATGTTATTTACCACTTGTTATCATTATGGCTGTTTGTCCTATGTTGGTCATTTGATGCTAACGGGGTCCACCATGTTTGTAGTCCTCACTGAAGATAGGTGCATTAGGGGGTCAGGCCAGGGGTGTCAGGGTTAACCCGTCATTTCTTACCTAGGATGGTCTCTGTCATCCTATCTTTGCTGGGGAACACAGTGAGTCACTCTCCTCCTCCACTCTTATGTGCTCCAACAGCACTCAAATCGTTTCCAGAAAATGATCCTTGTCCCTCACGTGGGATCCATCCATCTCTTAAGATCCCAAGTGAGGAACAATGCCCCACATGCCCTGTTTATGGTAGCACAAGACCCAGAGTCTCTCACTGAGTATGTCAAACTAAGCCAAATAGTTACACCCGGTTTACTCCCACTCAATCGGACACAGGAATCTAGTCATGCCTGTGGCCTAGTGAGATGTGTTATATGGGATGGTGGAGACCAGTGAGAGGCTCAGAATAAGGAAGGTTAAATATACTGGCTAGACTGGGGGGGGTCCAAACTCACTGCTCCCCCATGCAAGATATGTGTGACAGAGGCTGTTCTCTAGAATCCACAGGGCATCCCTTTAAACCTGCGGAGAGAAATAGAGAATGAAGCAGGCAGAGACCCTGGTGAAAAAAGACGGCGAGGTAAGGGCATGTTTCTCATGCAGGGATGGATCACAAGTTGTTTCTCTCTCTCTCTTTCTCTCTTCTCTTTGTCTTCTTCTAAGTTTGTTTATATATTTTCTCCTTACTTCCCTCTATAAAACCATTGGAGGAGAGGGCCTGAGGGGAGGAACCTCTGACCTTCCCCTCCAATGACTGTTGACTGAGATGAGGGGATTGAGGGCAGACTTGTTTTAATGATGTGGCATTTTTGACGGTAGACTAATGTATCCAAAATGGTCAAATGTTGCACATTTTTGGAAAGAAGATGGACATCTTCTGTACTGCTCTGAGATAGCTCAGGCTCCATGTTTTTTGGATCTGCTGTTCTGTAAATTGTTGATAGGCTAATGTTTCTGTGGTTGATACTTTTTTATTTTGTTATCTGTATAAATGTCCAATGCATAATTGTGTTTTATGAAAAGCACTATTTTGAATAGAAATAGCCACCCAATAGGTTTTGGGTTGCAAAATCAGACTTCCGTATTACGCGCCAAAGAAATTGAACTGCCAGATGTGGAGGTGTGTTGGGACCAAGACTCCTCTCAGGCTGGAAAAGGGCCCTCAGAATGCTGGGCCCTCAGAATACTGGGCCCCCAGAATACTGGGCCCTCAGAATGCTGGGCTCTCAGAATACTGGGCCCTCAGAATGCTGGGCCCTCAGAATACTGGGCCCTCAGAATACTGGGCCCTCAGAATACTGGGCCCTCAGAATGCTGGGCCCTCAGAATACTGGGCCCTCAGAAAACTGGGCCCTCAGAATACTGGGCCCTCAGAATACTGGGCCCTCAGAATACTGGGCCCTCAGAATGCTGGGCCCCCAGAATGCTGGGCCCTCAGAATGCTGGGCTTATATCAGCAGACTCTGCTTTTGGGCCTACCATGTTCTCCCCAAGTCACTACAAACTTTCCACCGTCTAGTTGTTCTGCTGGTCAGTTGATCTGTGCCAGCTACACTGGACACAGGGTATCAGTATTGATATTACCCGGATCATCCTTGGACAGTGATAAAAGGTGGAAACCAACGGTATGTGATATGTTACATCTGATATGTTACATCTCCACCCAGTGGACTGAACCAAAAACACATACAAACCAAAAGACTGAAATGCGCTGGATTAAAATGAACTCTGAGAACGAACGATTTGTTATTTTTCCATTGTTGTCGATGCTAGTGCAATGTTTTTTTGTTTGTTTACAACACACAAAAGGTTTAAAGGTTTCCTATTTGCCTCTTTCAATAAAAATAAGCTTTTGTCAAAGATGTGGGTTTGCCGACACTCCCTGTTTGTGGATAAGTAGCCTACTCCCTAAAAAGTTTTTCCGATTGTGGGTTGAACGGAATGCATGCATGTCATTAAATGTGAATTTGTGTGCTTCACTGACCATGAATATTGATAACTAGAGAATGAAGAAAGACAGTTATAATTGATTGGTCAACCTTAATTGCTCTGCTCCATTTTTGTCTGTGTGTTGCTCTCTTGTATAATCTGACATTAAATTTCAGGAAGTTTAGACATAACTGCGTGGTCCCCCTCTACCTCTCCCTGGTGTGACTATAGGTAAAATGTCTCTGAATTCACCTGACACAAATAATAGGAGATGTTTGGAATGTTTTTCTCCGTGTCTCCAATTAGCAGTGTCAACATCTGTTCATTGTTTCTCTCATTCTTTTTGAAGGATCTGTATAATAAACGGCCACCAAAGGTAAATGGTGAAAGTTAACATTTGAAGGGGCTGTTATGTCTATATAGAGGATGGTCAGTTTCTCTCATGAAGTCATAGGTCATGTTGCCTATATATAGAATGTGTACATTGCATTGACAGAGGTACTACTAGTGTTGATTTTATGGGGGGGGGGAATCTGGAGGGGAGCTGGGATGTGCTGCTACTGTCAGTCATGCCTCCTGTGCTCTGTCACCCCCTCCTCCCGCCCTCTCCTAGGCCTTTGTAGTGAAGCGTCTGTTGGAGTACACCCAGCAGGCCGAGACCAACCTGCCCTATGGCCTGGTGTTGGTGCTGGGGTTGCTGGCCACCGAGCTGGTTCGTTCCTGGTCCCTGGCACTCACCTGGGCCCTCAACTACAGGACCGGGACCCGTCTGCGTGGCGCCATCCTCACCATGGCCTTCCACAAGATCCTGCGGCTGCGCAACATCCGGGACAAATCCATGGGGCAGGTGAGACCTGAGGGACGGGCAGCTGGTTTCCACTGATATGGTATCAAGCCGGTTGGTTGGATGAGGTTCTGGACTAATGCTGGTCCCTGTTTGATCTTCAGTTGATCAACATGTGCTCCAATGACGGGCAGAGGATGTTCGAGGCGGCAGCAGTGGGCAGTCTGCTGGCAGGCGGGCCCCTCATAGCTGTGCTGGGGATGGGGTTCAATCTGGCCATACTGGGGCCTACCTCTCTACTGGGCTCTGCAGTCTTCATTCTCTTCTATCCTGCTATGGTGAGCACTTTGGAAGCGTACACACCAGGCTTACTGTTATTCGCAGACAGTAGAACAACTGTTCTTTGCCATTGCTGCCTTTTGATTGTGTGTGCATGCATCCCTGTCGCAGATGTTTAGCTCCAGACTGACTGCCTACTTCAGAAGAAAAGGTGTGGCCGTGACAGACAGGCGTGTCCAGAAGATGAACGAGATCCTCAACTACATCAAGTTCATCAAGATGTATGCGTGGGTTAAGGCCTTCTCCCAGGATGTTCGCAGTAAGTGCCTCACACTCCTCCCCCCGCCTCCGTCCATCTGTCTCTGGAAGGGGCGTGGCTGACGGTTGTGTTTGGGGTTCCGCAGGAATCCGAGAGGAGGAGCGCCGTATCCTGGAGAGGACGGGATACTTCCAGAGCATTACTGTGGGCGTGGCTCCCATCGTGGTGGTCATCGCCAGTGTGGCCACTTTCTCCACCCACATGCTGTTGGGCTATGACCTCACAGCTGCTCAGGTACGTTCTGTTGGTGCCTACATGTGGACTCATGGAACTCCTGATCTCTAATAGTGAGTCTAATAGTTTCTTCTTCCTCCTCCAGGCCTTCACTGTTGTGACTGTCTTCAATGCAATGACCTTTGCCCTGAAGGTCACACCCTTCTCAGTCAAGTCCCTGTCTGAAGCATCAGTGGCCATGGAGAGGTTCAAAGTGAGACTTTTTTTCAGTAAAAAAGTTTATCTTGTCTCTGGTCACTTACTTTCTCAGATTATTTCTCTCTGTCTCTCTCTCTCTCTCTCTCTCTCTCTCTCTGTCTTTCTCTCTCTCTCTCTCTCTCTCTCTCTCTCTCTCTCTCTCTCTCTCTCTCTCTCTCTCTCTCTCTCTCATGGTTGTAACTCTGGTACTTTCTCTCTCTCTTCTACCCTACAAACTCTTCTTCATGTGCTCCTGTGTTTGTCTGGTTCTTAGTATTGATGTTGGGTGTTGTCTGGTGTAGTTGGCGGGACATCAGTGTTTGTCCTGGAGGAGTTCAGGCTTGTCTAATACCCAGGTTAAACAAGGCTCTCTGAGATGTGTTTGCTCAGGCCAGCTGGGTGGAGGTATGGAATGTGCTGAGGGAGCAGGAACTGATATATGCCCACTAAGGGGAGAGCTTTCTGTGCCTAGCATGGCTTCTCTCTCTCCCCTCCTTTGCTTTCCCTTCACAACCAGCTCTACAGAAGCTCTCTGAGGTGTTGGAATCCTCTGGGTGACGGCGCCAAAGGGCCCAGTTTCTCATGGACACTCTAAATTCTGAAGATTCTTTTGGGATTAGATGGAGATGGGAGAGATATGCAGACACAGAAGCCAGGCGCTGTGATGTGGGCTGGTGGGGCAGGAGGAGTTGAGACTGGGATTATACAGCTTTAGATCAGTTCATGTCCTTTAAAAACACCAATAGATGTTTGAACTGGCTGAACCTTAGATTTTTCCATCACCCTGGTTTCAGCTCTGCCATGTGTGTCCATTTGTTTATGTGGGTGGGCATATATGGATCACAGCAGACTTCATGCGCATGTCCATGACATCCAATTTGTCTTCCTGTGCCGTTGATTGTATAGAGCCTGTTCCTGATGGCGGAGGTGGAGATGATCCGGGCAAAGCCCCACAATCCCCAGGCTGCCGTGGAGATGACCGGGGCTAGTCTGGCCTGGGACACAGCCGGACACAGCGCTCAGCCCACTCCCCGTGGCACCCCCTCTGTTGGCCTGGCCCAGAGGCGCGGGAGGCGCAAAAGGCCCCAGGATGAGAAGCTGGAGGACGAGCAAGAGGAGCAGCACGGAAACCTGCTAAAGAACGGGGAGGTCGAAAATGAGATTCCCTCCAGCCCAGAGCACAGCCTCCCTCCGATCCCCACCATCAGCCAGCGACTGCAGAGAACACTGCACTGTATCGATCTCACTGTGCAGCAGGTACGAAGCAATGTCTTACGGTGCATTTCTGAGTGAATTGAATCTACCGTTCTGTCTGTGCATCAATGACGTATTATGTTTTCTCTCTTCAGGGGAAGCTGGTTGGTATTTGTGGAAGTGTGGGCAGTGGGAAGACGTCTCTGATATCTGCCATCCTAGGACAGGTTGGCACATATCTTCAACTCTGGAATACCAGCGACAGTATCATGTATCTCTTTGACCACAGGCTTTGAGACTCCTCCCCCAAAAGCTGGATTGTAATATATGAATGATACTCCCTCCACAGTCTTGCCTTGTTTTAGTGATACACAAAAAAACAACAAGAGGTGTTACTTGGCAACCCTGCAGACCCTTTACGTAACAGAAGATAAGGTCTGTTTGTTTTCATCCTTCAGATGACCCTGCTGGAGGGCAGTGTGGCAGTGGACGGTGACTTTGCCTACGCTGCCCAGCAGGCCTGGATCTTCAATGCCTCTCTGAGGGACAACATCCTGTTTGGGAAAGACTATGAGGAGGAGAGGTACGAAACAAACATTTCATCTACCTGTTCTGGTTGAGGTCTTGTTAAAGGCTTCAGTATTTAAAGGAATGATTCAAGATTAATACAAATATGCAGATGTTCTCATAAAGCCAAAAGGAGAGGATAGTTGGAGAAGGGGACAGAGGAGAGGAGAGCATGGTGGTGTTATGGAGATCTAAAGTATACGGGTGATTGGATGTAATTCAACCTTCCACCATGAGGTGACCCAGTCTGCTGTGTTGTCACAGATATCAGGCGGTGCTGAGTGCGTGTTGTCTGAGACCTGACCTTGCCATCCTCCCCAACGCTGATCTGACAGAGGTAAAAGCATGAGCCTGTCAGCCTTTATGGAGATTTGAATGAATTACAGATCTTTTGAATTGTGTCATAATGTCACAATTTAGACAAGGCCAACAATATTCCTCCTGAGGTGTAACTAATGAAGCAGTGACCATCAGCATGTCCTTGACCCCGATTCTGTACTTTTATTCATTGTTATTGGACTTCTTTCTGTGTGTGTGTGTGTGTGTGTGGTCTCTGATTAGATTGGCGAGCGGGGTGCCAACCTCAGTGGCGGTCAGCGTCAGCGGATCAGCCTGGCTAGAGCCCTGTACAGTGACCGGTCCATCTACATTCTGGATGACCCTTTGAGCGCACTGGATGCTCATGTGGGAAACCACATCTTCAACAACGCCATCAAGAAGCAGCTGCGCCAAAAAACAATCATGTTTGTCACTCACCAGCTACAGGTGATTATGAGGGATTTGTGCATGAGCTCAGCGAAACAAAACCAGAATGGAAGATGCCAAGGCAGACTGCAATAATGAAGTTGAATTCCCTGGCCCCCCCTCAAAAGGCTTCTTTATTTTGTGTTTGTATTTGTGCGTGTACATGTGCAGTACCTTGTGGACTGTGATGATGTCATCTTCATGCGGGAGGGAAGCATCACGGAGCAGGGCAGCCATGAGGATCTGATGCGCCTGAATGGAGAATACGCTGCCATGTTCAATAATCTGCAGCTAGGAGAGACGCCCTTCATAGAGGTGAGGTGGATGTTCTGTTCCTGTATGCTTGTTCGTCTATGACCAATTTAACTGTCCTGAGTCTATAGTCTGACATTATTTGAATGTTTTTCTTTGAATAGGTGCCCAACAAGAAGTCTGGAAACTCTTTAAAGAAACCCCCAGAGAGCACCAAGTCTGGATCCATCAAGAAGGACAAACCTGTTAGCAAAGATGGTACATTTTAATTTGACCATACCTCGTGTTGGCTTGCATCCGTTTTTGTACTGTATCTCTGTGTCGGTTGGCCGGCCCCGATTTGATGGCGAGTTTTCAACCTCACTGGGTCCCCTCCCTCCACATCCCTCGCTGCAGGTCAGCTGATGCAGCTGGAGGAGTGTGGGCGGGGCTCTGTCCCCTGGTCGGTGTACGGCGTCTACATCAAAGCCTCCGGTGGGGCCCTGGCCTTCCTGCTCATCCTGGCGCTCTTTGTGCTCAACGTGGGCAGCATGGCCTTCAGCAACTGGTGGCTGAGCTACTGGATCAAGCAGGGCAGCGGGGTGAGTGATGACAGAGACGGAGCGGGAACAGTTTCCACTCTCCCAAAGTGCTGCGTGACGGCCCGGTGTCACGAGTCACGACACAAGCGATGATTATACTGAAATATAGATGAGTTCAGTTTTCCCACCGCAATGTTCTTGCTTCCGGGAGATATGGAAAGTAATCGCCATTGAGAGCATGTGCAAGCAAAGAGGTGAGCTTCAATATTTCATGTGTACGTGGCCTACATGAGCACGTTGGGATTGGGGTGTGTGTGTGTGTGTGGGGGGGGGTGTATTAGAGCTAGGGATTGTGTGTCTTCATTTGTGTAAAACTCAGAAAACAAAGGGCAGCCTTGAGAGCCCATGAAACAGTCACAGCGTGTGTGTTGCTGCTGACTGAGACTCAGAAGGAGCGGATAAACAAACAGGCCTTCCCGGTGGCTCTCAAAGACACCCCCACCACCAGCACCCATCCCCCCCACCCTGTGAGCATAGCCATGTACTTTTAACCATCAACATCCTGGATATTTGCTGAGTGTGGCTTTGTCTGTGCGTCTGTGCTTGCAGAACACTACTGTGATGGTGGGGAACAGCTCCGTTTTGAGTGTCAGCATGAGGGACAACCCCCTGATGCAGCACTATGCCGGCGTCTACGCCATGTCTATGGGGGTCATGCTCCTGCTTAAATTTCTAAGAGGCATCATCTTTGTCAAGGTAAACTCTCTGGGAATTTGTGTATATTTCATTCATCTCTTTGTCCATTTCATTTTTCATTTTTTTTTCCTTTCTTCACATTGCCTGTTTGATCCCTTAGGGCACTTTGCGGGCATCTTCCAAACTACACGAGGAGCTTTTCCGCAAGATCCTCCGCAGCCCTATGAAATTCTTTGACACCACGCCTACCGGTCGCATTCTCAACCGCTTCTCCAAAGACATGGATGAAGGTAAACTAATAAAGTCAAAAGTTAGATTTATTGTCATGTGCTCAACACAAGGTCATTATGGACAATGACTTTCTTGTGACCTAGCAAGCTACGTCGTGGCATTAAAAAAAACGTATTTACAGTATAAAATACAAAACACAAGCAGCAAAGATGGCAAAAAGTATTTCAAAAAGCAAAAAAGCAGCACAAAAGTAATAACGGGCGCCACTCAAGTCAATTATAAACATTGAGGAAAGGCACCTGATAAACACCGCAAAGCTTCAACTCCTCTGTCATTGTCTCTCTCCCTCTCTACAGTGGACACGCGTCTGCCCTTCCAGGCGGAGATGTTAATCCAGAATGTGATCCTGGTGTTCTTCTGCATGGGCGTGATAGGCAGCGTGTTCCCCTGGTTCCTGGTGGCTGTGGGCCCGTTAGTGTTACTCTTCACCGTGCTCCACATGGTGTCCAGGGTCTTCATCCGGGAGCTCAAGCGCCTGGACAATGTCACCCTGTCCCCCTTCGTCTCCCACATCACTTCCAGCATCCAGGGCCTCACCACCATCCACGCCTACAACAAGGGTCATGAGTTCCTGGACAGGTGAGCTCCTCCTGCTCAACTTTACTGTACTCTACTCCTGGGGAGACAGTAGTAAGGGGGTCTCTTTCCCTACCCCTTCCCTCTCCCATCCAGGTGAGTTACGTTTCACAGGGTTCCAGGCAGCTAAGCCAGTGTTCGTTTGTTCTCCCAGGTACCAGGAGTTGCTGGACCAGAACCAAGCTCCATTCTACCTGTTCAGCTGTGCCATGCGCTGGCTGGCGGTGCGTTTGGACGTCATCAGCGTGGCTCTGATCAGCATCACGGCACTCATGATTGTCCTCATGCACGGGCAGATCCCCCCTGCCTATTCTGGCCTGGCCATCTCCTATGCTGTTCAGGTAAGTGCCATACATGTGCTGATGAGACAAGTTCACTTCCACTTGGTCTGACCTTTTGTAACAAGATAATTTTTTTACCTATTTCAAGACTTCCTCTTTCATTTCTCCTGTAATTAGATCCCAGTAGAACTGTATGGAAACACTATACTGTACTGATGGGACACATATATCGAATAATTGAATAAAAGGCTGAGCGGTAAACCTAATAGATATGAATGTATATAATTGGGTAATTAGTCCTTTTTCTCTCTTCCTCTCTGTCAGCTCACAGGACTGTTCCAGTTCACAGTAAGACTGGCCTCTGAGACTGAGGCTCGATTTACTTCTGTGGAGAGAATTCACCACTATATTGAGGTATGCTTTGCTGATACATTGTCATACTATGTGTACATGTAGCTGTGCTTTGTGGTTTGCCATCTCTGGTGTGGCGGACGTGGTCAGATCCTCTTCTCTGTCATCAGTCCCTCGCTCTGGAAGCCCCGGCCCGCATCAAGAACAAGGCCCCCCCTCCAGACTGGCCCCAGGAAGGAGAAGTGGTGTTCGACAGGACAGACTTGAGGTATAGAGACAACCTGCCGCTTGTTTTGAAGAAAATCTCCTGTACCATTCGGCCCAAGGAAAAGGTTGGGATCGTGGGTCGAACCGGTTCAGGTCAGTAAGCCTCGTTAGATGTTGTAACAGCTTTAGACAAGCTGCTCCTCCTTGTTTGGATGGAATGGTTTACAGAGCTCGTCATTAAGAACGTAGGTCTGTACGTCCACAGGGAAGTCTTCTCTGGGCGTAGCACTCTTCCGCCTGGTGGAGCCTTGCGGCGGCACCATTAAAATAGACGGCATCAACATCTGTGACATTGGTTTGGCTGACCTTCGCAGCAAGCTGTCAATCATTCCACAGGAGCCAGTGTTGTTCAGTGGTACAGTCAGGTAGAGGATTTTATAACCTTCTTAGATGACAAATCTATCCATTAGTGATGATGGCTCTTTTTTGTGTCATGCATTGTAACAACCTTCATCTCTCCTCACATAGGTCCAACCTGGATCCCTTTACTCAGTACTGTGAGGAGTCCGTCTGGGACGCTCTGGAGAGAACTCACATGAAAGAGTGTGTGAGTGTCTACAACACTAACCAACAAACAAAAAAAGCAAACGCAAGCATTTGAGTGGTCCGTGTAAAGACTTTCGATTTGGAAAAGAAAACTAATTTCCTCACCTTTGTTATGTCTCTTTCTTTGCCCACTCAGGTATCTCAATTGCCCCTGAAGTTAGAGTCCGAGGTGGTAGAGAACGGAGAGAACTTCTCAGTTGGAGAGAGGCAGCTACTGTGTGTGGCCAGAGCTCTACTGAGGCAATGCAAGGTGAGTACAGGACAGTACACCATAGCCAATCTTGATGTACATTACATTTACATTTAGTCATTTTTAGCAGACGCTCTTATCCATGGTGACTTACAGTAAGTCATTAGATATAGAATTCCAAAAACACACGTTTTGCTGCCTCAGCCTGACTCAAGTTTCCTGTGTTCCTTTTTCACAGGTCCTGATACTGGATGAAGCAACGGCCGCCATGGACAGTGAGACAGATTCGCTGATCCAGGAGACAATCCGCAATGCCTTTCAGGACTGCACCACCCTGACCATTGCCCACCGGCTGCACACTGTACTTAACTGTGACCGCATCATGGTGCTTAACCAGGGACAGGTAAATATAGACTACTCAAGACATGCAACAAAGGCCAGATGTTTATCTTTGGAGATTTGATAACTGATGTATTACTATTTGAGGTATTATTATTTATTACTATCTTCTCATCATAAACCCTGTCTGTGTCAATTATATCCAGTTGGTAGAGTTTGATGAGCCGTCCAACCTGCTGGCCAACGAAAACTCAAGATTCTGTGCCATGCTGGCTGCTGTGGAAAACAAGATTTCTGTAAGAGGATGAACAGCACTGGAAGTATGTTCAACGGGGGAAGGACCCCCCAGCAGGATCCCAGTCATCCTCTGAGATCTTGCACTCTTCTTCTGCATACCCACAGCTTACTGCTCAGCCTGTTCATGGTTTTTTTTACATCAAGCTACAATGTGGGTGGGCACTTTGCACCAGGCAAACGCAGCCCTGAGGATATGCCTGCTCAGAAATGAAGGTCAGCCGGAATGGTCAAGGAACCACTCACACTGTACTGTAATGTCTTGAGTAATATATAAGAAAAAAAGCTTTACATGTAGCTATATTCATAGCATAACTGGTCTGTTTTATAGGATATATCTATATACATATATATTTACAGTGGTAAAATATGCAGAGTTTATTTTTTACCGACTCTGTATGTACAACGTAGTTGTATGAAACGTATTATGTATAATTAATCATTGATGTGCGTTACCATCATTGCAGTCTAACTTACTGTTGCTTTTTTGCGACATAAAACATCTGTAATCCTTTTGTCTTGTTGTGACTTGAACCCATGAGCCCTTAAAAACCCTGGACTCTGGCACCGACAGTGACACTGCAAGCTACAGAGGGCCAGAACGGACTCTATAGGAGGAAAACGTTGCTGCTTGTTCTCAGTGTTTCCACTGGGCATTCAAAGGGCACAGTTTCATCTCTGATTTAAAGGCCTTGTTTGTTTTTTTCCCCTTTGACTCTGTTACTTACTGTTGTCATTTTCAGATGTTATTTTTTTTATATCTATATATAATGTTGTTTGCTGTTCAAAAGTTTGTTGTTGATGTGTCACAGCCCCTTTGCACTGATGGTGGAGCTGCAGGGCTCACTGGCACTCTCTGCTGGTGGAGAGGGGTCCTGAGACTGTTCTGAGCTGTGTTTTCACATTGCAGAAAAGATGCCTAGTTAGCACACGGTCTCTATGGTTTAAAAAAAGCTTGCATTCTCTTTAACCTGACTCAGTCAACATGTTTTTGGTGTGCATATAGGTGTTTGTTGGTCCACTCGATAAAGATGGACCAGAGCAACACTGATTTACTCCTGCACTGCGTGCAGGTAAACTGCCTGTTGTGCAGTATTGAGTTGATGTTCAAATTGGTACTGTAATTCCAATTAACCTCTAAACAAGCCTTGCAGAATGTGAGTCTGTCTTTCTCTGTCATTTTTATTACTTTTTATAGCCTTAGCATGACTTCATAATTGCCTTGTTAGCAGGGTAGAGTGTGAGGGTAAAGGAGGGAGATTGCTTTGAAATGTCAATAAAACTATTTTAAGGTTACTTAATGTTCTGTCTGTTTTTGATATTTACATTGTGAACTAGCTTAATTGGAAGCTATCTCTTACAAAAGACCATTAACTAGCAGCTGTGGGAATAGGATCCTTGACATGCATCTTATGTTGCCTCTTGTATCGCATGTCTGCCTACAAGGCTCAGGGGTAATTATGGAGTGAAGTTAATGCGTATTATAACAGGTCATGCCGCTATGTGTGTGAATGCAGTTTAAAGGCTTTGGCATTTGCCAAATAGTGGCATTCTTACCCCAATAAGTGTACTTTTGTCCCTTTTCATAGGAATCATGTGCTTTGACATCCATAGGACATCCATGTGTTTGATGTTTAAACATTGCCATTCCAACTTCCATTCCATGGTGAGAAACAGGACCCTGCTTCGTTCTATTACAAGAGGGTCTTCTTGGTTTCAAGCTGCTTTACCATGGTATTTAAGAGGCACCTTGCAGTGGAGTCTGTTTATTGAAATGCCTCGGTAGCGCCACCCCAACCCACCCCCCACCCGCTTCAAACTTTCCTGTCTCGAAGAGATTTCCTCCCTTGTTTTACTTCCTGTTTTGTTCTACAGGAGTCACAGACTTATCCTTTCACTTGAACTTAGTCCTTAACTCAGTGTTTATACTCGTTTTTGTAATAATTAGGAGTTGGTGACATTGTAACGTTTGTCATAAGTTTGTCGAAAGCAAACTCAATTTATTTTATCTGTGAAGTGGAATCCTGTCCTCGTTTAACGTCGGTTCCGATGGATTTTACGTAAATGTAGTTCCTTATCCTCTTTTTCATATTTATCGTATAGTTTTTTTTGTATCGAACTCTTCCGATAATGGTCGCTTATATGTACTACGGCCATTCTCTACAAAGTAACAAATTAGCCAGCATCTCTGTTGTGGCTAGGCTACCTAGTTAGCTAACAAAATGGCTAGCCAACACCTTTTAGCTGGCAACTAATTTGCACACTGCCGCGTTCTAAGTCTTTTTCCTTCTACTATTGCTGTCAACGTTTTTAATTTATCCATTCCTGGGAGTAATGGCCGAATTCCAGAGGCCAACACTGTGTTGCTGTCGCAAAGTGCTAACGGTGCCTAGCAAGTCGTGTGAGGGTGCCCGGGGTCTGGGAGTGGGACAATGTCGTTTGATAGACATTGCTTCGGCATCCAATTTTCATTGCTTCCAGCTCCGCCACTTCCACCTCGACCTCCGCCTTAACTTTGCCGTGAAAGAAATGACCGGTTGGCAGGTCCTGGAGCTCGTGCCAATTCAGCCCGGGGTGCAAACTTTGGTGTTGGACACTCACCCGTCCTTGCTAATTCATTCCATAGACTGCAAGGTACCAGACTCAAACGGTCAGGATGTTCCCCTCTCGCTTACTTATCGTGTAGACCCTTTCACCGACTATGGATCCTCGCTAAATATTAGCCTCCCAGCTGCAGTGATAAAACCACACCGTGCTTTCCAGATCACAGTCCGCTACACCACGACAGACGGCCCTGCGGTAAGGTGACATTAGTAGTATGTCGATAAAATAAATGTTGTCACTTAACAATATATTATTGATATGCTTGGAATTATTTTGTTATCGGAATGGCTTGTTATTTACTGAATCCGACCAATTGTTGTCATCTCGAATAAGAAATACCTCACGCAGAATGTTGTTGAAGTAAATGCCTTATCGTAGGTATACGTGGGCGAGTGCGAAGCTGTCATCCCATTTAGAGGGCACATAAAATATTCAATAATTTCCCTGCCGGTCAAATCGGCACACCAAACCCGATTCATGTGGATTCCCTATATGATGTACAGACACAGATAATCAATGATAATACCTGGTTTACCTTATGGCATAACAGACTTCACTGGTCTCATATTCTTCCTTTTTCCCCTGCCACCATCCCCCTTCCCTAATAACTTCCAAATTGTTCTAATTGTTGTAGTTACAATCAAAGGCAGTCTAGATCCCTAACTATACAATACATCTTTATGTATTGCCTAGAAGGACACAATACATGCTTTCTGTCTTCCCTTCTGTGCGGTAGATCTGGTGGCTGGATTCAGAGCTGACATGTGGTCAGACACGACCTTTGGTTTTCACCCAGGGCCACTCCGTATGCAACCGCTCCTTCTTCCCCTGCTTCGATACGCCAGCTGTCAAGAGTACCTACACTGCTACTGTCAGGGTGAGTGCCATTACTATTGGCTCTCTTGATTGGTCCGTCTCATCCCAAAACTGATCTCATTCCCCTCATTCTATCACTTTCATGTTGTTTAAATATCACATTAAATCTCTTTGCAATGATGATTAATCTTCATCTAAATCCTATTATAATCTGATTTACTTGGTCTCTGTCTTAGTTTCTTTGGTTTAATCTCATGCTCTCAAAACTGATTTCATAGCAGTGTTGTAATCCAACACAGCCCATAAATAATCCAGTACTATTTGTTTGATTGTTTATTACCTTTTTCTATGTTTGACATTCATATCAATCTGTCCCATCAGAACTAGTCAACAAAAAGATTCAGAATTGTACTGTTCTTGTGACCTTACCTTGGTGTTTGTTTTCTGTCTCCTGCTCTATGCAGGTTCCGGAAGGTGTGACAGTGCTCATGAGTGCCTCTCGCAGTGCCTACTCCAAGCAGGACAGGGTCTTCCAGTTCTCCATGGAGTACCCTGTGCCAGCCTATCTGGTGGCATTAGTGGCTGGAGATCTACAGCATGTGGACATTGGGCCTCGGTTAGTAGAAACGTTTGAATGATTAGAGTGGGAAACACAGACACATTTACGTAATTGAACTTTGTGTAACCTTTTTTCATTTGTGTCCTGCCTGTTAACGTGTGTCCAGGAGCCGGGTATGGGCGGAGCCTTGTGTGCTGACCTGTGCTGTGAGCAAGCTAGGGGGCAGTGTGGAACGTTGGCTGGGTGTGGCTGAGGAGCTTTTTGGACCCTACGTTTGGGGAAGGTCTGTGTCCACACAGCAGTCACACAGACAGGCTTCCATTCATGCTTGTTGGGGAAATAGTATTTGATGAGAAAGTCAGACAGTGCTACGAACAGCTAATTAACTGGAACTAATTAGTATTAGCCGATACTGAGTGGGATGACATTGAAGTGTCAATGGATACTAGTCCTCATTAAAGGAGAAGAAGAAAGTCTGCCTCAACCTAATCTGTATTCTGTACATCATAAACTATTACACAGTTTATGCCCCAATAATATGTACACTTTTCACTTGTAAATCCATATCTAATCCTAGTTTTGTCTAATGTAATCTAACCTAATATGTGGCAATTTAAAAAATGGGTTACCAATCATGCGGTTGTAGATCTCGCATACATTCACATACACACGGACACTCTGACCCTTAAGGCAGGCTGGGATGGAGTGTGTTTGTCCTGGATGAGTGAATATGTGTGTCCCAGTTTCAGTTCCAGGCCTCTATATTTGTTGGTCCAATTGACCATCTGACCATGTCAATATACTGAGTAACCTTATAAAGACCAAATACTACTGCAATTCAACGGTACAGATATTGAAGACCTGGCCCTTGTTTAGCAAGACTGTTATCTCCATATTTGAGTATTTTAACAAACTAAAAGAAGTCTCTCATTGTGCCGTTCTCTACAAGGTATGACATTGTGTTCCTGCCCCCATCATTTCCAATCGTTGCCATGGAGAACCCCTGCCTAACCTTCATCATCTCCTCTATCTTGGAGAGCCGGGAGTTCCTGCTCATCGATGTCATCCACGAGATTGCTCACGGCTGGTTTGGCAACGCTGTCACCAACGGAACCTGGGAGGAGATGTGGCTGAGTGAAGGACTGGCTACCTACGCTCAGAGGCGCATTACTACAGAAGCTTATGGTAAACTCACAAACACACACACACACACATGTATGTACAGACGCAGTGAGGCATGCAAATTCAAGCATCTGTCCCCCCTGACTTCCACTGCCCTCATCTCACCCAGGTGAGGCTTTCACCAGTCTGGAGACAGTGTTCCGCCTGGATGCCCTGCACAGACAAATGCGTCTGTTGGGAGACAACAATCCCGTCAGCAAGCTACAGGTCAAATTTGAGCCAGGTAATTATGAGCCATAATCCCACACCTGCTCAAATTGGCTTGATACACACACAGGTGTTCCATTCTAGTTTTTATTTCCCTCAAAATCTGATGTCTCCATTGGTTCTCTTCATCTTCCCTCTCTATGTCCCTCGCAAGGTATTAATCCCAGCAGTCTGATGAACCTGTTCACCTATGAAAAAGGCTTTTGCTTTGTGTCCTACCTCTCTCAACTATGTGGGGATGTCAAACGTTTTGACAGTTTTTTGAGGGTGAGTTTATGATTGACACACATAATGTTTATTGATGCACACAAACAAAACACATTCCATTTTGGCATACACAGAACTCTGTTCTGCTATTGTTTTTCCCTCTCTCAGGCCTATATAGAAAAGTTTAAGTTCAGCAGTGTAGTTGCCCAGGACCTGCTAGATTTCTTCCTTGGCTTCTTCCCTGAGCTGAAGGAGAGCTGCGTAGCTCAGAGAGAGGGTGAGTGGAAACGCACTAGACGGTTAGGCCATTTTAAACAAGAAGGGACCTGAACCACAAAGAACTTTGGTAACGTTCAGGGTTCCTTCATCATCTTATTTATTTATCCCTTTCTCTCTCTTTTGATCACCCTCTCTCTCACACTCGCGCTCACTCACACAGGTCTGGAGTTTGAGCGCTGGCTGAATGGATGTGGCCCTCCTCTCTGTGAACCAGACCTGTCAGCGGGCCTGGTTTTGACCAGCCCGGTCCAGAGCCTGTGTGATCTGTGGGCCACCGACACTCCCGACACTGAGGCCATAGCCACCTTTGACCTCTCCACCTGGAGCACCTTCCAGATGGTTCTCTTCCTAGACCGACTGCTGGACCACTCGCCGATCTCCCATGGTACCTCACACTCTGACCACCTGCTCGTCCCCATCCAATAGAAGAAATCCACACATGTAATACAATTAATCATATGCCTATGTGTCCATAAATCATTATTTTTTTTTGATCTTGTTAACCTCAGAGATAATGGGTCATCTCTCACGCTGCTACTCTGCACTGCTGGACGGCATGAATGCTGAGGTGAAGATCCGATGGCTACAGATTGTGGTACGGAACCTGTTCTACCCAGACCTTCCGCGAGTCCGCAGCTTCCTGCACAAACATGTGAGTGATCCTGATGACCAGAGCATACAGGTTAAAAGCTAAACGTAAGGTTCTTCAAAAGTCGTGACCCTAGAAACTCGAGGAAGAAATTCCGCACTGTTTGGCTATAAGGTATTATGTCATCTAACACTTGCTGTTTCTTTGTAGTCTACCGGTAGCATGATCACAATTTTTTTTTTTTTACTAAATCAATGACACAACCGTAAGCATGGTTTAGAATTACAACAAGAAATGTTACTTACCCTTAAGGTTAAGACAATGTAGGTAAATCAATGATTAAACCATTACAATAACGTCCTGATCTCCTTCAGACATCGCGGATGTACACAGTTCCCCTCTATGAAGACCTCTGCACGGGGGTAATGAAGTGCTTCGCCGTGGAGGTGTTTTACCAGACCCAGGCCCGCCTCCACCCCAACCTGAGACGGACCCTCCAGCAGATCCTGTTCCAGACCAGCGGCCTGACTGCAAGCCCCACCCCGGCCCTGCTCCCCCTCACCCCCAATCCTAGCTCCACTGCAGAGCCCTCCACCACTGGAACAATTGCGCTACGGGATGTCAACGTCTCTGCCTGACAAGCTGATGCTTGTTCACTGTGAGAGAAGCTGGTAGGGAAAAAGGGAGCGCTTCCGAGACTCCGCTAACGGTGTCACAGCCAACAAACGTGTTATGCTCGACAGGCGTGAATAGAATGTGACTATGTCATCAATGCAACTTGCTACATCATCGGCACAGCTGTGTAGCAGTCAGGAGGAGGAGAAAAAAACACTGTGCAAACAACTTTTCCAACACAGTTTGGTGAAGAACTGGAAGAGACTTGAAACGACTGCGTTGACAGTCCTCAGCCGTGCTTTCAGAGAGTGAAGCAGCTTCACTCACACAGATGCAAGTTGTTTGGAATATTTATATGACTTTAATTTCCATAAGTTAACTTTTTAGGCCTGTCTGTGAAAATTGGCATGTGTGTGCCAATGTGTGTGTGTCTGGATCTGTGTATGTGATGGAATTGGTGATGAGAGGGTAGAAATGATAGTTTCAATGGGATTAACCTCACTCAGAGCAAAGAGTGATTCATGAATGGATGCATTCATTGAGCAAATCTGATAACAGGACAGAACCATCTGTTCTGAACACTAAATGCTTTCACTCTGCAATTAATTATATAAATTATTTCCCCTTTGCAATACTAAATGGTGACATTTATCCAGGAAGGAAGGTGGAAAGTCCCTTTCTTCATTCCTATGTCCTCTCACTCAGGAAGCACTTTGTTCGACAAGCCAGGGACCCCTTCTCACTGGGATCGGCAGAGTTTGCACTTTATTTCAAAATATGGGGCCTTTTTATCTGATTAGCAATGTCCCTGATCTGTATATGCTTTATATATGTTTAAAAGTGTCCATGGTATTACAAAACTGGCATAGGGTCAGAGCCACACAGCTTTAGGTCCAAGCCCTTTGTCTCACCATTTTAACAGTTTACCCCAATAATGCTTTGATATGGGAAGGATTATGATGAGTTGAATTATGTTTGAATTACTTTGAGTCTTCCACATAATTATTCATAAATTGTGAAAGGGCTTTACCCTCAAGTGTGTGTGAAGGATACGTTTATGTTTTCATGATTATATTGTTTGAGGGGTGAATCAGGTGATGACAAAGCAGTTTTCAGCAATTCCTAGATGCCTTACTTTACTCAGAGGGGACATGCAGGTTTTCAACGTTTTGCAGGTAATTAACGCTTTCAGTGTGCTTTTGACAAGTTATTTTACGTTCAGAACATTAGCGTGTAGACAACGTGTGTTATGCCCACGAGAGGGCGTTCGCGGCTTGGCCATATCCCTGACTGATTCTGTGAAGGGAGAATCCAACGTCATGGGAAGTTTTTGTATAAGCCTACAGCTGCGAAACTGTCGTTGGTTGATCAAATAAGCCATCATATCTCCTATAGTAGAATTTCGAAAAAGTTGTAATGTATGGTCTACTTTCCTCTTAAATGTTAATTTCATTATTATGCCTCTAGAGGGAGTCCTTTGGAAACTCGATAGGAGGGGCTATTTTTGTAGGCTACACAACATTGGCGGACAGCTGTTACAACGAACAGGGGATAGCACTGTCCGTTAACACAGGAGCACAAACTGGGCCATTCTCCACAAAAAAGCGAAATTCCTTGTATATCGGACAGACGATATAGGCCTACAAATGAAAAATGAAATAAATGTTTGGGCAATGGAATGTTAAGACCTCCATTTAATTGTTTTCATTAGAATATAACTGCGCTACAGACCATCGTACGAGTCCACCTCAAGTGCTACAGACCAAGGATTTAACAACAGCCGGGGTCCAGGCGAGAGGAGACAGCGTGAACCAGCCCCAGGGAGGCAGACAGAGTACCCAGGGCTGGATGTGCTCGGCCTTACCCTCCCCAGCGGCCCGCCATGGGGGAGACCAAAATTATTTATCACCTCGACGACCAGGAAACTCCTTACCTGGTCAAGTTGCCCATCGCTGCTGACAGGGTTACTCTTGCGGACTTCAAACATGTCCTCAATAAGCCAAACTATAAATTTTTCTTCAAATCTATGGACGATGATTTCGGGTAAGATCATAGGCATATAATATAAGCACAGCCTTCTTTTTAAGGTAGATATGTTTGTGTTTTGTATTAAATATAGGCTATTATGTATCCTTAACTCTACTTCACTTGGTATCCTGTGCTACATGAAAGGAAATCAACGTGGGGGTTGTCTGTTTGCCAGGCATAGTCCTTATAAATATGACGGCGTTACTTAGAAAGCATTTATTACATTTTCAGTGAAGAAATATGTTATAGATTGTTGAAATTACAGCGTCCATTTTGGAGATGGTATATTAAGTGGCTATTGGAAGCACTGATGGGAGGGGTAGTTTCAAGTCTGATTTCATTATGCAGAGATCCAGACTGTCATAATATGATGCAGGTCATTCAAAATGTCTTGAATCCGTCCTGAACAACAGAAAAAAACATTTAATCTTCGGTTGAGAATACGGAAAGTGAAATTTTGTTGACACTTCTCACGGTAGCATAACTACACGACAAGCTAAAAAAAAATCAGTTTCCTTATTGTTTCACAAACCAAGCTGTGCAACTTTTAACTAATTCCTTAATTGAAGCAACTTGACTTAACTTGCATTTGGCTTTTTGAGAGCCTACCATGCTTTCACGTAGGCTATTATACTTCTATTATCTTTCCAAGTGCCTGTGCATCAGTTGCAAAAGTTGGGCATGTAGGCTATACATTTCTAAACTATGTAATTTAATGTAAGTTACATTGTCACGTCTCTGCGATTGCCTGCTGTCTCAGTCCCATTGCAGCCCTTCGTTCGCCTTGAACACGACTCAGAATACAACTGACATCAGCAGTGTCTTTCTCCAGTGCATCGTGTATCACTACAACAACCTATTTTGTTGTATTTATATACCGTATAACCTACATTCTCCCTATAATAATTACATAATAACTATAATAATTCTCACTACAATAACTAGCCTAATTTGGGTAGGCCTACAGCTGTAATGTCTGTCTTGGCTTTCCCTTAAAGATTAGCATCGGATATTTCGTGACATGAGGGCATCTTTCCTTCCAAGAGCTCAATGGATGCTGTCGTTGAGCGGCTGGGGTAGTAATGGCAACCTCCAAATAAAGAAATGCTAGCTAACCTCAGTAGCCTATGCCGATGTGAATATTCACAGCCTGTTGTCAAAGAGGAAATCATTTTTCGACAATATTCTCAGTCTAAAGACAATAAAGCAAAACGTCTCCTTTAGGTCAGGATAAGAGCTCACCCTTATCTTCTTTGTCAGGAGAACAGGTGCGCACGTGATAGCACATGGCTTAGAAATAGACACGGGCTGTTTTGAAAGAAAGAAAATTTCTTTCTCGACTTTTTCAAATAATGTATTTTGTCGTATTGATGCTGATGTTTCTCCACCAACCTCTGTTATCTCTGTGCAAACGTCTCAAACTCGATAAGGTGAGCGAAATGATTTACGATCACATTACAGCGGCTCTAAACCTTTACCCTTTAACGCCACCTATGACCCAACCCCTTCCTCATTCAATCATGATTATATCTGTCTCACAAACATGAATACATATGAACAACTCATGCATTTTATCACACAAGACAATGGAGAGAATGTGCATACACATGGCAAACATGATTTATTATTAACACTATAAGATCTGTCTTGTTGCTGAGCCCATGGTGATTGTCAAAACACTTATTGCAGAGCTCAACCGAGCTGGAGGACAGGGACTCTCAAATGCTGGACCAGAAAGAGTTAGGAGTCAGCCAGACCGACAGACTGGGCCAGGGAGGGGATGAGGGAAGTGTTGGACAGGGGCTACTGGTCTAGTCTGCTGACTCATCTGTGCAGCCACAGGCCTGAGGAGGGGAATGTGGGACCCGCTGTGGAAGGATGTGGAGGGGAACCTTGGAAGGATGCTATTTGTCTTGGGAACCCATTAGTATCTGGTGTTTCAATCACACTTATTGTGTGGTAGAGTAGGAACATTTTTGTCAGTTCTTAAAATATAATCTATTCTACAACTTATTAGAAATAGTTGAAACATGTTCGGCAATACCGGAACATCAGATTTTTTAAATGCCTTATGAAGTCCATATCCTATCAGTCATTTTGGTAGTACATATGCTTGAAAGCATATGTGTTTTATTCCATTACTCTCCCACTGAACATCAGCAGGGACTGCACTTCCAACATTTAGTTCTTGTTTTTTAGAGCATTCATGGAGCCCAAAGGACCATGACTGTTTCAACGATCACTCACACCATGTTGGCTGGAAAAAAATCTGGATTTTTTACATCCTTTCCAGCGCTCCCTCTCTCTGTCTCTCTTTCTCTCTTCCTGCCTCTCTGTTTGCTTCTCCCCGCTTCTCTCTGTCTCAACCTGCTTCTCTCTCTCTCTTTCTCCCTCTCTCAGTGCTTCTTTCTTTCTGTCTCTCTTTCTCTCTCTCCATCACTTTCTTGCTTGCCATTTCTCCAAAGCAAATTACACATTAGTAAAGGAGTTCATGCCCTTATAGGAGATGTCATGCATACCAGTTGGTCATGCACATGTATCAGAATATGGCTGTCCCTCTGGCCGTCCAGTCATTTTTGACTGGTTAGAAGAGGTCTTTGATATGCATGTCTGGCCCAGCCTGCTTAACAATGCACAGTTTGGACAGCACAACCCGCACCCACCTCTCTCTCTCACACATATTCATGCACACACTCACACTCAGACAACATGTCATGCCCACCCCCCAAGACTCCCTGCAAAGCACATCTGTTTATTTTAGCACTGAGAGTAATTGGTCCAGAACTGGACAGAAATAGTGTGGGACTGCGGGAAACTCTGCAGTGTAGATGTTTGGGCTTAGTGATTATGTGCCCGTTTTCTGTGTGTGTGTTTGGGTGTGTTGACTCAATACTGTAGAGTGGTCAGTCTGGCACTAGCTGAAGAGGTGGCAGAACGCTCTTTTTGCTCCCCCTCTTTTAAGCTGACCTACTTTCCCTCTTCCTGTTTTATTTTCTTGTCTTGTCTTTTGTGTCTGTACTTGAGGCAATTTGCATATTAGATGCATGAGAAGTTACTCTGGAGAATGTTAGCTGTGCGTGTGTGTTTGTGCACATTTGGTCTGTTTTGATATTTAATCTGTCTCTGACGCTCAGGGATTGTACTGTTTGTGTCTCTTATGCCTGCGAAGAATAAAGGACGCTGCCTCTGAACATCCGAGATTAGACTTCCCTCCCTTTTCCTGGTGTCCTCACCTCTTTCCCTCATGCACTTACTCTCCATCTCTCCCATTCTTCTCTCTTCCATTTCTCTACCATTCACTCCCCCCCCCTCCTCCAGACACACACACAAATATGCACACAGTAACCAGTCCAGAGCTACATTCATCTTATTTCTCAGAGGTAAATCTAATCAGTGGAAGCTACATAGATGCAGGCTCTCTTTATTAGTGGTCTGCTCAGCTTTCAGATCAATGGGACTGTCTGCACCTGCTGGGGCTGCAAACCCAGCTCCCCAAAGGCCCTGTCAGCAGGGCCACATGGCTGTGCCCCCCCCAGTCCCACCCCCATCTGGGGCACAGAGGCTGGGAATCGAAAGGATGGAGGAAACAGAGAGAGGGGAAGAATAAGGACAACAAGTTACAAGGAACTATTGGTTTGAGTAACAAGGGCTGAGCGGTGGGATTAAATACATTTGAGTTTGAGTGACATGTTGTGATTGGTGGGTTGTCATTTGCGAGTGTGCAATGTGGAAGTGAAATTGAAAGGTCCTTGCATGCCATATAGATTATGTAATGCAATCTGTTGTTATTGCCTGGGCTGAGGCTGGATTAGTGCTCTGCAGTGAAACTATGAGAAATTTACTGTCCTGACCTCTTTAAAGCCCCTTAAACCTCCCAATTGGATCCAAGTTCAAAGGTCACATCAGTTGGTAGGCATTAAAGCTGTTACTTGTTGCTTTCATTAGCATACTGTCACTTTTAACTTTTAATTACACTGATTGACACACAGATACACATCCGCTCTCCCCCTCTCTCCTCTCTTTCTATCCTCTCTCTCTCTCCCCTCTCTCTCTCCTCTCTTTCTCCTTCACCATCTTCATCTCAATGTATTTTTAAATAAATTCAGGAACATGTACACAGCTCTTGTCCTGGAATTAGAAGGGAGGGAAAGAGAGAAATAACAAGACTGAGCGGATCATTGCCACAGTGCAGGGGTGCTGTGTTACCGACCAGGCAGAGGTGAACGGGGAATGATGCAGACATAATCAGTTGTTAAGCATTTCATCTAGTCGGGGGTCACATGACTTGAACAAAGCATGTGTTCAGCCATGTGCATATTGAAGCCCCACTGAGGCCCTTTTCAGTTGGTTACAACTCTGTGTAATGGTTTGTAACTCCACAAAACTGCAGAGGTGATATTGCATATTCTTATTTTAGAGGACCTATGGCTGTGATGGGTTAGATTACAGAAACAAAGAGGAAGAGAGAGAAACAGAGAGAGAGAGACTTTGAGCTGTCGATTGTTATTATTATTCCAACCCAGTGTTCAATAAATTCAACTGTATTCCTCAAGCACCATAGCCAGGAATGGCTTAAGAGTTTCCACTCTTTGGCATTACATACACTGGCAGACATTTACCTGCGTATAGAGTGGTGATATTGAGAAGAGGCTGCTCACCCCTTCAGTGTTCTTCCTATCTTCTCTGACTAGACTGTCAGAGAAAATAAGAGAGATATCGCTTGAATATTTTATCTTCCACTGTGTTAACCTGAGTGTGTGTTTATGTGTGGTATATTGTGTGGTTGTTTGTAGCGAAATCATTCAGATAATTTATGGATCCCCGTCTTATTTTCTCTGGCTTTTAATTGAACATTGCTGAGTCTCCCTCACCTCTCACAATGCATGGCCTCTCACAAGTCTCCCTGCCGTATGGCTTCTATGGTAACTAGGGTCATTTAGGGTCGGCACTTTTTTTAGAGAGCAGCTGGGTAGTGAGAAAAGACATTGGTTCTGAATCCTGATGTTGATAATGGCTGTATTTGTGTGAAACAGAGCGAAGGTTGTGTCTTTTTTCCCTTAAATGTTTAAACATCGTAAGTCAGATGTTTAGTGTCATTTTATCCCTTTGACATTACACCTCAATTGGATTTTATGGGTGAGGCGTATTCTAACACAATTATAATTTGAACTACGTTTCAAGAAACAAAACATCGCTTTTTCCCTAATGAGCAGGATGGGTGTTACTTAAAGATGGGTGGATGTAGTTCAGTGGATATTTGCTTAAAATATTTTTTTCCTTACAGGGTTGTGAAAGAGGAGATCTCTGATGACAACGCCAAACTCCCCTGTTTCAATGGCAGAGTGGTATCTTGGGTGAGCAAGTTTCCCATCTTGTCTTTAGTCTGACCATATACATATGTATGTTTATTTTCTACCATGTCTCTCTCTGTCTCTCTCCTTCTGCCCCTCTTTCTTTTGTCTCTCTTTGTCTCTCTTTTTCTCTCTCTCTCTGCCTCTCCCTCTTTCTTATTGCCCCCATGTGGGTTCAGCGGTGATAACAGTGAGTGCAGAATCCTGCAAGCATTCTTTTTGCAAGAGTGTCAAAGAGCTTATTACCAGACTGATAAATATTGCATGTATTCGCTCTGAAGACTATTGACTAGAAGACTATTGAGTATTAGTACCTTAGACTAACTAACTACATAGTGACCTGGAATGTGTGTGTGTGTATCACGTGTGGGGCTGCGATCACAGCTAACTGTCTTATATAACCTGACCTCATTTGTTTGTGTTTTACCTTCACCTCTGCCACAGCACATGTCCACGCCACAGACAACTCTGCCTCTATTCAGTGTAGTCTCTCTCCACCATTCCCATCTCTCTTTTCCTCTATTGGAATCCCTCCATTTCTCCCCTCTCTGTCTCACGTCCATCTAATCATCTCGCCAACTAACACTAACTAACACACACTCTTATGCATGCAAATCCCATTCTCAAACAGGCACAGCAGGCACTCTTGTGGAAACACCCTCCTAATCCCCTTTTTTCAGAGCACAGTTCTTTCCTTCTCTCTTCTGTTTCTCATGCTAGTCTAGACTCTAGACCATCATTTTCCAACCTGTCCAGTGGGTGAAAAAGCCTTGGTTAGGTGGAAATCTGCCTGGTTACAGAACGTTTCCCTCCATTTTGCTCTCTGGCCTCTCCAGTAATGCTGGACTCAGGGTTGGGGTAACTGCAGCTCTCTCAGCTGCGGTCTGGAGAGCTCTGCCTGTGATGGAACACTGTGTAGAGGGGCAGCGTGTGGCAGGACCCTCCAGCGCTTCCTCTGCTGGTCATAGAGGAGAAGGGCAGGCACGCAGGGTCCCTGCCGATCCTTTGTGGGCCGGAGAAGAAGAGGCAGAACAGTGGTCCTCACTTAGCCTTTGATTAGATCAGCTAACTGGAATCACAGGATGCTCAGCAATACTCCTGAAATATCCTGGTTCTAACGAGAAGATTGAATCAGAGGGCAGGAGTGGTGGACATTCCAGAGGAACAACAGGGATGCGGGGAGGAAGTGTATCACTACAAGGGTGGAAGTGAATGAAGGATTGTCTGTGGATCTGTCCACTGTATCAATGAGCGCATTGATAGTCAGATCTTTTGACCATCATTATTAACTTTCAAACTTTTACATCTTAGTCTCCCCCCCCCCCCGCCCTTCTCTTTCTCCCTCCAGCTGGTGTCTGCAGACGGCTGTCACTCAGATGGGGGTTCCGTGTGTGCAGACAGCCAGACAGACCTACCGCCCCCCCTGGAGAGGACCGGCGGTATCGGGGACTCAAGACCCCCCTCTTTCCAGTTAGTACACTCAAGACATTGTATGTGTGTGTGCATGCATCTGTGCTTGTATGTTTCAGGAGCACCACATATAACCACATTTATCAATTAACGGTATCTAAGCTCACCTACATTATGTAAACCATGCGTATCTAACACTTTAGCATCTAGTGTCTGTGCACCCACCCATAGTAGTTGGAGTCTGATTGTTGCACCTGAAGGAATAGTCCAGACATATTAACCCGATGAGCAACATAGAGCTCGCACATCGTCCTGTGCAGTAAACAAATACCTGTCTTGAGCCTCACCAGAGCAAGGGCTTGAAGTCAATACTGGTGTGAGATGAAAGGCTCTGCTTCCCTCTTGGCTCTCCCCTCACTCGCTCTGTCTTTCTTCTTGCTCTCTCTCTCTCTTACTTGCTTCCCATCTCCCTCTCTCCCCAGATCTCCCTCTCTCCCCAGATCTCTCTCTCTCTCCAGATCTTTGTGTATCTTTCCTCCTCTTTCTCTCTCTGTCTCACACATTCCCCCTTCTCTCCTTTGCTTCTTTACCTTAACATTTTACTACAGCTAGTCGCCAATCCCTGCTGCCTGTAAACGGTAAATCAAATCAGCTTACTGAAATAATCGATTGAGACCCACTGATGATCAATATGGGTCAATGTTTCTTAATGCTAATATTGATTGTCTTAAGTGCCAGGCCTACTGTATGGAAGGAAGTGGCCTTGCCTTTGCTCAGACAAGGGTATTGGGTGTAATCAGGGGATGGAGAGTCTGTCATAGACTGAGTGTGTGTCTGTGTGTGTGTGTGTGTCTGTGTGTGCGTGTCTGTAAATGTGTGAGATCAATTATTTATGTCTCTTTAAAACTATGTTTCAAACCAGAAGGCTATTGCTGACTGCAGTAGTAAATAACATGTTTCTCTATGAATTTGAATGGTTGAGTTTGGTCAAAAAATAGAGACTGACGTCTCTTATCTCTCAGCACACGGCTGAGGGGTTGTTTGTGCCCATGGCCTTTCCTGCGTGTGAGAGGATGTTTCCTGCTTTCTGTCTCTCTGTCGGCCCCCCAGTGAACTCAGGTTAATTATCAAACCAATGGAAACTTCTGGTATCCGCAAGCCGTTACAGCAGACCATTATGTCATTAGGGGCAGTCTTACACCCCCCCCTGCTGTTCGACTGGAGATCACAGTTTGGCCCACTGCAGAGCTCACATGCACACCAACAAGCACGAGGGATGGCTTATCCGCATACATACTCACACATGCATGCATGCACACACACACACACACACACACACACATACACAGCAATGATCTCTCTGTACCTAGCTCCCAGCACAGTCAGTTTTGGCTGACATTAAAACCCACTGACATTCAGATAACATCACGTGACACTTAAATAGCAGGGGGCTCCAAAAAGCCTATATGGCTGTAGCTGCTGTGTCTGTGTAGAGCGGGAATACAGTAGTGATAGTGATATTTCAAAACATCTCTCCCTTTCATGTTGCTCTTCTTTATCCCCCCTCTCTTTCAACATCAGTGCAAATGCTGCTGGCAGTCAGGATAACTTGGACAACGAGACTGAGACGGAGTCTGTTGTCTCTAAGCAACGAGAGCGAGAGAAGGAGCGGGAGAGAGAGAGGGAAAGACCTCGAAGGAAAGACACTCTCGACCATGGTAACTCCTTCTGCCCATTTGCATGTCATGTGCTTGAATCCCGCATTCTTCATAAATAAGATACATCATAGACACTCTTTTAATGGATCTAAATTGTTGGTACTGTGTGTTGACTGTACGGGTCTTCTGTCATGATTTTCTCTGGTGGCCCCTACAGGTGGGAGGTTGAATGGTCACTCCCGGCCCGAGCGAAGGCCAGAGTTAGCAGGGTATGACAGCTCGTCCACCCTCATGAGCAGCGAGCTGGATACCACCAGTTTCTTTGACTCTGAGGACGATGACTCGGCAAGCCGGTGAGCCAATTGGATTCTGTCTATTAGCCCAGATTTTTCATCTGGGAGACAAATGCGTACACAAGCACACACTCACACAGTAATACACACACACACAATTTATTCTTGTCCTAATGAACAAAAAGGTGTCCATTTACACCAAAACATGTCTTAAAGGCACTTAATGTACAAAAACGATATGGTCAGGATATCTAAAGCTTCCTCCAATCACATGCTCTAGAAACTCTGGATAAAGGACAGCCTATTTTCTTTCTGAGCTCAATGCCCTTTCTTACTATTGGCTTGAGCGGATCGTCACATGTGAAGATTGAACCAATGGTGGATGAGTGTACATTGTATGCCATCAAAGGCTTCACACCATCATACCTTAAATGACACAATATGAGTTGTGTCATAGCTGTGATGTCATCCCCCTCTCAGGTTCAGCGGTTCCACAGAGCAGAGCTCATCCTCCAGACTCATGAGACGGCATCGCCGTCGCCGACGGAAACCCAAAGCACCGCGGATGGAGAGGGTAAATGAGACAGACACACGTGTGCCCCGATTCCAGATCTGCTTCCTGTGTTTTGTGGCCTATATCTGTACCTTTATCATCTTCAAGTTCTCTCGCTCTGTCTCTCTCTCTCTCTCTCTCTCTCTCTCTCTCTCTCTCTCTCTCTCTCTCTCTCTCTATCCTCCTTCATTCCCCTCCTGCCTTCCTCTCTTTCTCTGTCCCTCTTGCTGTCTCCAGTCGTCCTCGTTCAGCAGCATCACAGACTCCACCATGTCTTTGAACATCATCACTGTCACTTTAAACATGGGTGAGTACGTCTCTGTCTGTGTGGGAGCATGGGGGGTGGTCCTGCAGTCTGTTTTTGGTTTTATCGCAGATGCCAAAACTCAAATCACACATTGAGGTGGATTGTGCAAAAGGACTGTTGAATCTCGTTAAGGAAATCCAATGTCTCCTGTTTCCTATACTATTGAGTAGGCAGTGCCATCTATTTTCTTAAATCCTCTTTCTAACCTCCCCCTCCACACGCACACCTCAACCTCTTCACTCCTCGGCTTGTACAGAGAAGTACAACTTCCTGGGTATCAGCATTGTGGGCCAGAGCAACGAGCGAGGTGACGGGGGCATCTACATCGGCTCCATCATGAAGGGCGGGGCCGTGGCGGCGGACGGACGCATTGAGCCTGGTGATATGCTGCTTCAGGTGTGTGTGTGTGTGTTTGACCCGGAGCTTTCTGTTAGTCATTTATTATTTTCATTTTTTTTTTTTTTTTGTGACCTCATTTCCTGTTCATACCTCCCCAGGTAAACGACATCAACTTTGAGAACATGAGCAATGATGATGCTGTGAGGGTGCTGAGGGAGATTGTGCACAAGCCAGGGTAAGGCTCTAAGGGAATATGGAATATATGTTTGTGTGTTTTTTGTGTGTCTGTGAGTGGATGAGTCTGTCTGCATGCGTGTGTGTGTGTGTGTGTGTGTGGGCGGTGTGGAGGAGAGAGAGCAATGCTTGTGAACAGAGTTTCCTCTGTGTGCTGACAGCCCCATCACTCTGACTGTGGCTAAATGCTGGGATCCAAACCCTCGAGGATGCTTCACGCTGCCCAGGAGTGAGTACTCATTCACAGCCCAATTGATTTAGTCTCACCGTCTTCAACAGTCACACAGATCAATCTATTGAAAGTTTGAGAGGATTGTGTTTCACTAAAAGGGACATTTTAACATTCTTGTATTTGGTGTTACTCCCACCCCGTGGTAAGGGTGGGGTGGGTCGGGATGGTCATATGGAGTCATGTTTCATGTAGAAACCCCCAACACGTACACCCCTCCTTTTCCGTAGGTGAGCCGATCCGTCCCATAGACCCTGCTGCTTGGGTGTCCCACACTGCGGCAATGACGGGGGCGTACCCGGTGTACGGTATGAGCCCTTCTATGAGTACCATCACCTCCACCAGCTCCTCCATCACAAGCTCCATCCCTGAGACTGAGAGTAAGTCCTCCTCCCTCTCCTCCTCTACGCTGCCATTGGCTGCCCTCATCCTCTTCTTCCTGCTGTAGTGAATGGCTCCCTTTGTGTTTGTTTCACGACTTGATCTTGTCATCAGACACTTTGGTTTTCTTTCATTCTCTATCTTTGATTTTGTTCTTTCTTTTCTCTCTCCCTTTTCTTTATTTCTCTCTTTCTCACTTCTTTCTTTCTGTTTTTCTTCCAGGGTACGATGATTTGCACCTGTCCATTCACAGCGATATGGCCGCCATTGCCAAGGCGATGGCATTCCCAGAGTCTGGGCTGGAGGTGCGAGACAGGATGTGGCTGAAGATTACCATCCCTAACGCCTTCATAGGTAGCTACAATCAATATTTTGTCCTCTCGCACTCTCTCCCTTCTTGGTTCTTCTAGTGTTGTCTAAACCCAAAGGCCTTAATGTGCATCTCTCACCTTATAATCTGATATCTGACCCTCACCAAATATCTGACCCTGTCTGTCTCAGGTTCAGATGTTGTGGACTGGCTTTACCATCACGTGGAGGGCTTCACTGATCGCCGCGAGGCCCGCAAATACTCCAGCAACCTTCTGAAGGCTGGATACATCCGCCATACAGTCAACAAAATCACCTTCTCTGAGCAGTGTTACTACATCTTTGGGGACCTCTGTGGCAGTGAGTTTTACTTCAGTAATTGGCATGTCTGTCTGTCTGTCTTTCCCCTGGTCTTTTTGTCCTGCAATAAAAAAATCTTAATTTACATGATTTTTTGGCTCTTTCGCCTGTCTACCTCACTCCCTCTGCTACACCCATCCCCTCTCAGACATGGCTGGTCTGTCCTTGCAAGACCACGAAGGTTCCAGTGGGGCCTCTGACCAGGACACACTGGCCCCCCTGCCTCACCCGGGAGCTGCACCCTGGCCCCTGGCCTTCCCCTACCAGTATCCCATTCCACACCCCTACAACCCCCACCCTCTGCACGAGCCACCGCACATTGGAGAGGGGGGCAGCGGGGGTAGCCAGCACAGCGAAGGTGAGACGCTTTGACACACACACACACACGATGAATGGAAATGTCTTTATCTCTTGTCCTCACACCTTTCTCTCTCTTGCTCTTGCAGGGAGTCGTAGCAGTGGGTCAAACCGTAGCGGCAGCAAGAAGGAGGCTGCAGGGGGCGCTGGCGGGGCAGAGTCCAAGTCGGCCGGCAGTGGCAGCGACCAAGAGCAGAGGCGGGAGAAAGCCACTAATGAACACTCTGAGGCGCCCCCTAGTGAGCACAGTGTGCGCAGCATCCACAGCCACTGCAGCTCCCATAGTGTCCACAGTACCCATTCCAACAGCCCGGTGTGTGGAGAGCCTGGCCTGCCCCCAGAGCCAGAGCCAACACAGCTTCCCACAGCTCCTCCCGGGTCCCCGCCGGGCCGTGACATGGCTTCTGTGCCCCCTGAACTCACCGCTTCTCGCCAGTCCTTCCGCATTGCCATGGGCAACCCGAGCGAATTCTTTGTTGATGTTATGTAATGTGCGATGGGAGTCAGTTGATCCAGAGAAGGGTTCCTTTGCTGGAGAGGTTGCTGAGGATGGAAAAGGTAAATGGAGAGCAAGTGGGGCGTGGCTGTGTAAAGGACATTGTTGTCCATATCCCCTCACCCCTGTAGCTGTTCTGTGTCTCGTACTTTCTTCAGTGAAGAAAATTGAAATGGGTACAGCTCTCTCTCTCTATATGTTCCCTAAAAAACATTTGTTCTTTACTACATTTTATATGTGCGTGAGTGTGTGTGTGTACTGTTTCTTTTCCTCTTCTCCTTGAAGTGACCTGTGTGTCTCACTTAACTGAAACGTATGTATTTTTTTACCATCACATTCCCCCACCCTTATTTATCAAAGACACTTCAATAATAGACAGGAAACTCTAAAAAAAAGACTTTGAGGAAGTCTGTGGTTAGGATTGACAGTTTTCTCTGGGATTGCTCTCTGCTCTACATAGTAGTATTAAGCTGAAAACAAAACTGTTAAATGCATAAAGAAAATATATATGAACAGCACTAAGTCATACATTTACTGGTTGTCTTGTTAAATGTACAAGGAATTGTGAAGGAATGTGGGGAGAGAAGCCAAAAAGAAAATCATTGAGCTAACCTACAGTACATCCAGACAGGAAACATGATTTCCTTTTGAAGTACTAATTTTCAGATCTGATGGTGTCATCAAGACGTCACCCTCCTCGTTCAAGCTTTGATGTACAGGCCTTTTGTTTTAATGGTACTTCTTGCCTTCAGTGGCCCTTTGACAGGACACACTTTGTAGTTCACTCTTTAGCAGGATGACTGCTGCCACATCAAAAGTGTTAGTGGTCATGGTCTTTGATAATGATCTGACCGATCGCTTAACTGGAGGATTAAGGATACACTCGTTATATCTCATAAGCTTGACCATGGGTATTAGAGGACAGAGACTCAATTTAGGGAGTTTTGGGAAAGGGTGGGTGTGAGCAATGTTGACCTTGTCTCTTTCCATCTTATTTTTCCCATCTCTGTGTACATTGCATTGTATTAGTCCAGCATTCTCTTTATTTCATAAATAACATCATTCTGCTAATATTACAGCCTGATGTCTCAAATGTTCTCTTTTGTTGCCAGAACACATTTATCTCAAATCTTTGATTAGAGATTGATTATGTATAGTGATTAACAGTTATGTTTAATCCTCGATAAACAGTTTTATGAGAAACAAATTGTTTTTATTTATAAACATAGTTTTATTGCCTGAACATGACCATGTTTTGTGTGATCTATTCATTAAATATCTCAAAAGTCAAGTTTTAACTTCTGCTGCTTGTTGGAAAGCATTATGTCAATGAACAAAAGATCTCCTCTGTATTTCTGGTAATGGCTCTCTCATTTTCCAGAGAAGCCAATACTTCTGTCGTAACAGGATCCCGTTAACTACAGAGGAAACAGGAAACGTGCAGTTTGCGAACTATGAAGTTTGAGTTTGTGGATTCAGACTGAAGTCAAAAACCGGAAACACAATAGTTGCAATTTACCAGGTTTAAAGTAGGACAAAAATATAAAGGTGTAGTAAATTAATCATATCACAGAACTGGGGGTCTAGTCGTCAAACCCATGTTATTTCAAACTTAACTTTGTGTAGACTTTTTTTCTCTAGACTCCTGCAAAGTCAGTGAAAAGGACTCCCGAATCCCGGGGGTTTCTAACAACTGTCAATTATTGTATTTTTACCATATAAATTAAACATGTAAATGAGTTGGTTCAATGCAATGACTAAATAATCAACTATGCTACAATTTGTTCAATGTAGTAGCCTGTCTCCGGTTGTGTTTATTCAAACATTAACTCTACGCGTTGGCAACAGAAGATAATCTCCTGAATATCTTGTCTTCGATACTACCTTATGCAATGCAATCAACGATGCTCATGCCTTTTGTTAAAATATGATGCTACCATAGGTAGATGCTGGGTAAAGACTGTATTCGTGACATTGGTATTAGCTGCTAGAGCAATGTTCTAGAACTACTGTCAGGCACGGTTTGGGCGTCTAACGTCAGTCAGTCAGCTGACAGAGTGGTCTGAAGGTAAGAGCAGTCGACATCTTGATTCGGACTCGGAGGACAAGATAGTGAGTCTATACCATTGAAATACTCGAGACATTTATAGATTTCAAATTGATGCTGTAAGTTGTCATTTACGGGATTTTTATGTCATTATAGTAGCCTGATGAGTGTCAGGCCGATGATACTAGCAATGTCGGCAATGCAGTAATTTTTGACCGCGAGTCGTGACAACGGTGAATACCAGTGCTAACCGGGAATAATAAGCCTAGCTAGCCTAGCCTAGCCGCTAGCTACATATCTGTGTATCTAGCAGATTAGTTTATTTTACATATAACTCTTATTGATCGGGCGTTTTGGACGTTCTCCTTTACCACGAATTGGTAGGTGGCTTGACAGCTAGGCTACCAGCTAACAGACGTAAACTATTAAATGTAGCTAGTAATATTTTTTGGTGTTGCTCTAAGCTATACAGTACAGTACCCGGTCAGTGGTTAGCATAGTAGCTAGCACTAGCTGATCTATGGCTTTGCATTAGCTAGCCACTACTACACCCTTGCCAGGAGAGGCAGACATCTTGCATTAACCTGCTAAAAACCAATGTAGAAACCCTGCGACTGTGACATTCAGCCAAACCGATTAAATGTTTAAATAGTTGTTTTGCAGTCGGCATCATTACGTTTTGTAACATCCGATTGAAATAATTTCTTCTTAGGCTAAGATAAGCGCTAGCTTGTAGCTAATGACGTTATGACTGTTCCCCGGCATCATTTAGTGTCTGACACCATCAATAATCTTAAATTAAGACATTTTACAGAAACGTAAATTAGTAATGTTCTTTTTGTAGTAGATCTATAACTATCCTAACCAACTATTGAACGATTGATGTTCAATCAAATGTTCTAAATAGGTACTGTAATGGGTTTGGCTGGTTTTGCAGTCTGATTAGTCACAGTTGGATTTGGTCTAAATTAAACTAGGCGTGTTTTCTTTTTCTTGGTCTAGTGTTTGTCAGTCAATAGGAGTGAGTTATACAGGTCAGCCTCCAGTACTATTAATAAACTGCATTAGAGCCTCACAATTTGAGTGTAGAGCCCATGTGTACAGAGAAGCTCTCTCGTGCGACTTACGTCGAGCAGATAACTGAACAAAAATATATCAAGCAGTGGTTGTTGCTGTCTTATGTCTTAAGAATATGTTTCCTTTCCCACACAGGCACACATCATGGGCTGTTATGAATAAAAGGTTGCCATCATGATTGGAGGACTATTCATCTACAACCACAAGGGGGAGGTGTTGATCTCTCGCGTCTACCGGGATGACATAGGGTCAGTAGTTTTCTGAGCAATTAATGATGTCCATGGGAGTTTTGGAGAATGGTGAAGCTGGTATTTAAAGACAGGAACAGTAGAGAGGAAGCACATCAACAACCAAACAGTTAGGGAGTCATGACTCCATAATTTTGATTGTGCATTTGCATGGCTGTGTTTGTTCATCATGATTGTCCGTTCTTGGGAGCACATTCCTCCTCCTTCTCCTTCCTCCATGTAATTGTGATGTCGTACAACTTGAAACGTGAAGCCTGACATGCTTGGCAAAGATGAGATCCGGGCTATAGCCAGCCGAGCCTCTGAGCAACGTACCATTCAGCTCTAGCGTTGCTAAGAAACGAAGTCCAACACTAAGCGACTAGCCCAAGGCCTGCGTTCTCATTCACGGGATCTGTCATTTCAGCCAGCACTGTGGCCTTAGCATGACCTCTTAGCATATCACATCATCTTTCATCTCTATCATGCCTCTCCTGTAGTTCTGCTGTAGACCTTTGCTTTATCCTGCCTGATGTGTCCTCCCAACTATCTAATGAATGGGTTCTGTGTTAGGTTGTGTTGACTCTGTGTCCTTCACATTGTGTCTATTGTGTGTGGTGTGTCTAGCTCTAACCATCTGTCTTGATGTTATTCCCAACTCCACCTCTTCCTGTGCTTTTCCTGTTTATCTTTTATGTGTCTCTTCACCCATTTTGCTGGTGTCATTTGTCTTCATATTCATCTTGCCCTTGGCTACTTTAGGAATAGGTAAGATATGCTTGGCAAGTGACAACATTATGAATGCTCCCCCATGCCAGCATGCCAGTTCCAGATTTCTACGCTCCCTGACCATAATTTGAATTCAGGAACTCGTATACAGTATGAACCAGCCTACAGGCAACTGCCTGAAAATACTTTAATCCCTCTCTGGAAAAACTGGAGGAAGATCTTTTGAGACTGAGAAATTATTATTGTGCAACAAAGCACACTTTTGAAGCAGTACTACAGACAAATTGTGTTTGGAAATGTGTTTTCTGAAGTGTTGTGGGTGGAGTATGAAAGCCTAAATCACATTTCTTTTGTCCAAAAAGCATGTGACTTTGTCCTTCATTTTAATTAGAATGTTGCAAACCCCTGTGTTATTTCAATTTACATATGCCTACAGTAACGTTTGGTGCTCTCCCCTTCTGAGATTCTTCCCATTCTTCTTGTAAACTACTCTTAAGTCTGACATGTCTACCTTTCCCCCTGGTGTCCCCCCTACCCTGTTTTGTTAATAGACGCAATGCGGTGGACGCGTTCCGTGTGAACGTGATCCACGCACGCCAGCAGGTGCGCTCCCCGGTCAACAACATAGCCCGCACCTCCTTCTTCCATGTCAAGCGCTCCAACATCTGGCTTGCGGCCGTCACCAAGCAGAACGTCAATGCTGCCATGGTGTTTGAGTTCCTCTACAAGATGTGTGACGTCATGGCCGCCTACTTTGGCAAGATCAGCGAGGAGAACATCAAGAACAATTTTGTGCTGATCTATGAGCTGCTGGACGGTAAACAGTGTCTGCTACTACACGCACACACACACACACACACACACACACACACACACACATGCACAATAGGGAAAGAGAAATACATTTAGGATTTGCTTAGTGTTTGCCAAGGAAGTGTTTGTGGAAGGCTTTGATAATGAGGTGACTTAACTGAATGCAGTCTCTTTAATGGATGTTAGTGTGTGCTTAATTACAACATCTTATTGAGTGTGGGTGTTTAATTATGGGATATCGTAGACATTGCTGTTTACATACCACCACTGCAGAATTCCAAGTCCCAGTAGCGATTCCTTCTAAAATGGGCCGTAGTCAGCATTTCTGCTGTGCTGTTGTTTTTTTAGGTTTTGATTTTTATAACAGTTAGATGGGAAAATTGAAACCTAAAGAAAATATAGCGCAGGCAGTTGTTTGTAGTGTGCCGATGTGCTGCTGATATACGAAGACCTTTCCAACTTCCACTGACATGTTTTGTGCGTCCCATGACTATCATATTTGTTGGGGCCATTCACAAGTGAGGTTAGTATTAAGGTGACCACCCCCCAACTGATAAGCTTGCAGCCAAACCTGTGGTTAGCCGGACAGTCCTCCTGGTTCTTGGTCTCACGGTCACCTTCCTTTGTAGAGATCCTGGACTTTGGATACCCCCAGAACTCGGAGACTGGCGCCCTGAAGACCTTCATCACCCAGCAGGGGATCAAGAGCCAGGTGGGTGAGATGAGTGGGAAGCCAGGCGCAGTCTAGTTCAGGGTCATGTCTACCTGAAGCTGTCTGTGGACCCCTAGACGTGGGGCTTTATTAGAGAAGAATGACACGAGTGGAGGTGAAGTGTGTAATGTCTTTCTTTTGTCACCTCCATTTCAACACGGACCATGTTTCTCTGCGAATTCGGGCTATTCTGTTCTCCAGCACCATGTGAGTATCCTCATTAGGACGTGTTAAAATAAGGCATTCATGTATAATCTGTACTGACGTCCGTCTCTCCCTCTTTCCTCCCTCCTTGGCCTTCCGCTGTATCCTCCTCCATCCTTCCATCCACCTCTCCTAACAGACCAAGGAGGAGCAGTCCCAGATCACCAGTCAGGTGACGGGACAAATTGGTTGGCGTCGGGAGGGCATCAAGTACCGCCGCAATGAGCTCTTCCTCGACGTGCTGGAGAGCGTCAATCTGCTGATGTCTCCTCAAGGTAAAAAACAAACAAACCCCCCCCCCCCAAAAAAAACACCTGTCTTCAACCCCTCTCAAAAACACCTGTCTTCAACCCCTCTCAAAAACACCTGTCTTCAACCCCTCTCAAAAACACAGTCTTACAACCCGCTCATAAGTCACAAACAAAGAGTCTTCCTGTCCTGGTGTTGACCCCTGGCTGTCTCGACCGCCCAGGCCAGGTGCTGAGTGCCCATGTCTCTGGGAGAGTGGTGATGAAGAGCTACCTGAGCGGGATGCCCGAGTGCAAGTTCGGCATGAACGACAAGATCGTCATTGACAAGCAGGGCAAGGGCGGGGCCACCGACGAGGCAGCCAAGAGGTGAGATTCCGACGGGACTCAGGACAAGCCAGCGCTCACTATCACATGGCTCTTATGT
This sequence comes from Hypomesus transpacificus, assembly GCF_021917145.1. NCBI lineage: Eukaryota > Metazoa > Chordata > Actinopteri > Osmeriformes > Osmeridae > Hypomesus > Hypomesus transpacificus. The sequence continues at coordinate 5,007,645 of NC_061074.1, forward strand.
CAAAGAAAAAAGACTTTTTTTTCTTCCAAAGTTGTCCTTGACTTTGTTTTGGCGAAGACAAGCCCTCTTCAAGGGGGGGGGGGGGGGGGGGGATCTGTTATATGAAATCAGTCGCTCTGGCTAAATGTTTTGATTTGAACAGTACAATGCAGAAGATCCCAAAGCACAGCAGGTGACAGGTAGGAGAAATAAGATAGAGTTGCATAATGTAGAGACCTAAGATTAAAGAAAGCTGTGCATTGCTTCTTTGAGGTAAAAGTTGGATGGTTGAGTGTTGGCTGCATCAAATCATGAAGTTCTGTTATTGACCTCCAAAGACGTTTCTTCATTAGCAGTAACTGACAACTTGATTTAAAAAAAACATGCTTTAAAGTGAAAGCATGCATTGAATCATTCTGCAACTAATTCACATGGCTTGTTTTATGACACTACCGTATATGGTGCTTATGTAAAGTGATTTAAGTTATGTTATTTTTTTAAGTGTTTGTGTTTCCCCCCCTTTTGATTCGTGTTTAATTTTCTCCCTTCTCTGTGCTGGACCTCAGTGAGTTAGGGGGCAGGTAGCGTACCTCTCTCACTTGGTCAGACTGCTCCTCATTCTCAGTCTGCATCTGCCCTTTGTCCCCCCCCCCCCCCTCCAATACTAGCCACAGGGCATGCAAGTCAAACGACCAAACAAGCTGTATGGTGTGACTTTGACTTGCATGACTCGGTATGTTTGTGTTATCAGGGTGACCTGAACCTGAGCTCGCTATGTGCATTGGCTTGATGGTACATTGACTCAGTCATGGTCATTTCGTTTATTTTCCCCAGTGACCCGTATGGTGTTGTCGGTGTGTGTTTGATGAGAACTCCATTCATCCTGTCACTGTTTGTTTCTGTCTCCAGGGTTGTTTGTCTACGTTTTGTGTTATTGTGACAGACACTAGACCATTGCGGTTCTGTGTGTAGCGGACTCCATAATGCCCATGTCAGTGTGTGTTGTTGTCACAGCGTTCACTGATGTCAACTCTGTAGCATTTACTAACATGTAGTGGGGGTCTGGAACCACGTGGACCGTAGATTGTAGTCGGTCATCACTTCCCTTTTTCACATAGTCAACTTTTATTTTCTCACTTCCTCTTTTCAACCTCCAATAATCCCTCTCTCTCTCTCGTCCTTTTATTTCCCTCTCCCACCAGTGGGAAGCAATCCATAGCCATTGATGACTGCACATTCCACCAGTGTGTGCGCCTCAGCAAGTTTGACTCGGAGCGCAGTATCAGCTTCATCCCGCCGGACGGAGACTACGAGCTCATGAGGTCACACTCCTTTTTGTGTGTGTGTGTGTGATTGAGAGAGTGTGTTTGCCTGTCGATTTGTTGTTCTCCTGAGGGAGTTAACTGTTCTTCTCTTTTATGCAGGTACCGCACCACCAAGGACATCATCTTGCCCTTCCGTGTTATTCCTCTGGTGAGGGAGGTTGGCCGCACCAAGCTGGAGGTCAAGGTGGTCATCAAGTCCAACTTCAAGCCCTCTCTCCTGGCACAGAAGATCGAGGTATGGCAGCCCATTTTCCCTTTAAGGCGTGCAACCTCTCGTGATCTGCGTGGTTGGTTCTGGCAGCATACGATCACTTATGTGACAAGAACCTAAGGAACAGCACATCTTCAAATGATGAAACAGGACAGTATATAGAAGGGATTTTTGTTTGACAACATTTTGATCATACACCCTCTCCCTTCAGGTCCGCATTCCCACCCCTCTCAACACCAGCGGGGTCCAGGTGATCTGCATGAAGGGCAAGGCTAAGTACAAAGCTAGCGAAAACGCCATCGTCTGGAAGTGAGTTTTCATCATAGTTGAATGAACCAATACAGAAGCCAGTGTTTAATTTCCTGTTTGCTAGTGGTTTTGTCAACTTTGTGTACAAAACAAGCTTTGTAAATAGTGATAGTTGTACTTGTGGTGTCTGTGCTCTGACTGCTGGGTCTGTCCGACTGGTTATTTGTGCAGGATCAAGCGCATGGCAGGGATGAAGGAGTCTCAGATCAGCGCTGAGATCGAGCTGCTGCCCACCAACGACAAGAAGAAGTGGGCACGCCCCCCCATCTCCATGAACTTTGAGGTGAACTCTCTTGACATACTCAATGACCTCGACAGCCAGGCTACGATCAAGTAGCCTCAAACACGATTAACCCTCTGCAGTATTGATCTTAACCTCTCAACCCCCCCCCCCCCCCCCTCTCAAAGGTCCCCTTCGCTCCCTCCGGCCTGAAGGTTCGCTACCTGAAGGTGTTCGAGCCCAAGCTGAACTACAGCGACCATGATGTCATCAAATGGGTGCGTTACATCGGGCGCAGCGGGATATATGAGACCCGCTGCTAACGGCCCTCACTCTCCAGGGAGCAGCAGGAAGACTGGAACAAGGGAGGAGTCGCGTTGTGAGACCGTTTGAAACTCCTATCTTTTATGTGTGCTGGCTTAAAGCTTGGATAAAACGGGAGGGGGTGCATTTTAGAGGAATAAGTGAACATGCTGATGTAGATGTGGACAGGAACATCGTTTTCCTCGAGATGTGGTTTACATTTCGGCTGTTGCTCGACCATCCTATGTATTCCCCATGACTGTGTCCTCTGTCATACATGTGATCAGCTGAACTAGGACCCCTCGATGCTGGTGTAGGACTAGACGTTCTTTGTTTCCTGTAGCATTTAGCTAGCACCATCCTAATGCCAGTCCCACGCCTAGCCCCCTCATCTCCACTGGTGTAATCACTATTTAGTCTAGAGAGTACTGTTTAAGAAGGAGGCATTGCAGGTGTAACACTATTTCCCATTCATTTTATACAGTTTTTTTTAACATCCCTACTCACCTTGGTGTATTAGTTATGGAATTGTCAGTTTTTGTAGGTAGTGCTTTGTCCATCCATACGTTTTGCCACCTATTCTATTATTGCACTCAGTCATCCTTTTCCCCTCGTCCAGTAGATGTTCATTTCATTATTGTATTTTCTCTACCCATGCAGATTATAATGAAATGTTTTTGCTGTGGTATCTGTTGGTTTGTTTTGTGTCAGTGCTGCAGATAATTTTCTGTGTGACCAAAATTGCAAGTATGAGAAACAGGAAAAAAACTAAACACAAAAAAATATATAAAAAAAACAAAACAGGAATCTGTCTCAATATATAAACACGTTTCTACGTTATTTGAGCTTGGTGGAGCTAGTCCCATGTTTCTTGCTGTCGGTGTCTGTAGAAGTCTGTTGAACTGACCTGTGTGTGTGCGCGTGTGTTGCTGTTCAGCCAGTTTGTAAAACATCTCTCAGGAGTCTGGAATGTGTATTTTCTCATGCCCCTTACTTGGGCAAACGAGCAACTCCATACACTATGCTCTGATACCCCAAGCCTAGCTTACTAACCTATCTTTAGATCCGTTTACTGAAGTATTTATGGCACAAGTGTTGGGAGTGTTACTTAGGACGAGGAGTGTACAAAATGTCAATTGAAATCGGTTTTGTACCAGACTTTTCTTGTCTGCAGTTGAAACAAACATTCCACCCATGTCTTCATAATTAATGCATTCCTCTTGACGTCTTTAGCTGTCAAATCATGACTTTTGTGCATCAGATCATATGGGCATTGAGATTATCATTCATGTAGTTGTCCATACCTGTTATTATTTGATATCCCTGCATTGTAATATAATATTCAATACTAATAACCTGTCAACTGGAATGAGGTTTCCAAAACCAGTATCTCACCAGAAAAGGCCCCACTATTCCTGCCAAACCCTGGGAGATGGACAGGTCGGAGGTTCTTAGGGTAGTCCCTCCTCAGCTACAGTACAATGTGTTTGATCCCCATTTAACTTTGTGACTGTAAATGTAATCCTAATAAAAAGGTGTAAGCAATTATTCTTGATGATATATGTTTTCTTTGCATGCTATGAAATATGTCTAGACAGCAAAAATAGTTGAATGAGCGTTAACCCAGTGGTTGTCAAACTGACTACCAAGGAAGATCAGGACACAAATATATTTCTCAGGATAGAAACGAAAACTTCAATCACATTTAAGGGGCCAGCCAAATGGGACTAACTTATTTTATAATAAAAAGGAATGATGTGTATAGATATTTTTATCATGATTAATCTAAAGTACTTTGACTTGGATCCAGACACATAGCTACATACACTGCAATGTATTTTTTTTTGTATGTGTTTCTGTGTAATTCAGGATAGCCTGTCCTTAGCAGGTAACCTAAGCACATGTCTAAGGGGTGTCCCTCAATGTCTCACCCATGAAGTGTGGATACCATCTACTCACAAAGTAATGTTGCTGTGGTCTGGGTTCGAGTCCCCCCAGACACACATTTCCTGCATTAAACAAGAAATATTAAAACTAAAAATACTAAAATATATATATTTAAAGAATTTGAAACTAAAACTGTGAAACTATTGTTCACATAATTTGTGTGTTTAATTCTGTGAATTCTTGAATGGCATCTAGTGTTTGGAGTGAATTGTTGGAGAAAAAGACAAAAAAATTGCAATTTTCTTTGTGATGAAAGGAAAACAAAGTTGGGGTACAAAGTGGCTGTTTAAGAAATAACGTTGTGAGTGTTAACGTCGACAGACAGATGAATGGATAGATGAGTAATTAAATTCTCATCTCTCAGGGACCCCTGAAAGAAGATCTCCTGTCAGACTTTTTTTGCTTTTCCCCCTTCCGCCTTCCTTTGCTATTTTCCCTCTGCGCCTTCCCATGGAGAGTGACACGGCAGGGTCATGGAGGCCCGAGTTCCGCAGTCACCTGGAATGCAGCCAGAGCCTTGGACCGGAGCCAGATCCAGTGAGGGGTGGGACTTAATGAGCCTGCCATTCAGGTGCCCTTAACCAGAACTCTCACGTCAACATGCAGTTTACTGTATAGACGTATTCACCCAAGTACCAACATCTACTGCGTGCCATGATTGTTGAGGAGACTTAAAATTCATCCTAATTATTTCTGTCTGCCTTCAAAAGACAAATATGAAGTAGGCTAATCAAATGGCGATATTTCACTAGGAGAAACAGAAGCAACAAAGCCACATTTGTAGATTCAATATCCCTGAATCGATTATTTAATGCGCTATTACACAACACCAAAATGACTTGCTGTATCCATTTAAGTTTCCAGGGGTTTTCTATTTAAAACCACAGGCTGTCTTGGGGCCTTCCTGAGGTCAGCTTGAGTGATTGGGTTAGTGGGCAACTGTGGAACACTTGGCCCAGTAGAGTGGGCCCAATGCCAAACTGTTTCACTGCCAACATTTAAATCTAGACAATGGATTTTAAAAATTAGAAAACACTTAATATGCTGAGTTTGCTGACTTTCAAATGATTGTTCAAGCATTTTCTCAAGGTGACTAGGTTTGTGCATTGATGCAACCACTGTATGAGTCAATGAGGTCAACTGAAGCCTTTCCATGATGGAGTCCCAATGTGTAAATCGACTGGTAAAAGTTACAACCCATCATGGTAGCCTATTTGTCTTTGCTGAAATGTATCAATTATATCCGGGTCTAATAGTACAATAACCAAAGATACTAGTGAACTTGAATTAAATACATAGACCTAATCAAATGGGCATCTGGCCTGGTATTTAACTGTAGCCGGTGTTGATCAGTTAAACTCACTCCTCATGTATGTAACAGGCCACCCACGGCAGCAAATTATGTTGGCGTAGCTGCTAGCGGTCGCACTTGGGTTGTCAGAGGTGGCGGGTTCGATCCCAGTGAGGGGTGCACATCGGCCGAGTGTACCTCTGATGGAGCAAGGCCCCGTCTGTTACATAACTATTTGGGTTGAATAACATTATTTTTTTGTCTTGCATGCATTTGTGGAGGCAGCTGCCACCCCAACAAAAAAGACTTGCCACCCCAATCTCATCTTTGCATGAATGTAAAATCTCGCAGTGCTAAAATATATTATTAGTACCTTATAGTAGGCCTGCATTTTATTAAATCATTAAAATAATATTATTGTCATCATTAGAACTACAATGTTATATTCATTAATGGTGGTTATTTTTTCCGCACCTGCTCCATGCCACACCACAAATACCTCCTGCCACCTCTTTGCCACCCCAGGTGAAAATGTCTAGATCCGCCCCTGCTTGCACGAAACATTCTTTGATATCCCAATGCTATCCCAATTTGACTGACATACATCCTTAATGGTTCTTGATGGAATTTGCCAACAGGAAATAGAGAGTGTTTTAACAGATGGTGGACCGAGACGATGTTCAGAAAACTGCGCATCTGGAACCAAGTATCTGTGACAACATCGTCCGTTGTACCCACCTGCAGAATCAGTGGATGGCACTGCGCGCCACAGGCGTCAACAGGTGAAAAAAACATAGGCCCTACTCCCCGGCTGCAGACTTCAAAAATAGAATTATGTAAATATACACCGTAAAAACATGCTCTTTCCTTCATTTGCGTGTAGTCCAATATTCGTTGGTACAGAGACAGATTTAAAAAAATACCTATAGCCTCTGAATGAGTTCCCTAATGGTAAAGATATTTCTAGACTATTGGCTCATGAGTCCCCATTGACCCCATTCCCACCATCTAGTCTATACGACAAATGTGCGCAGTTTGAGACCATGTGAGAATTGCAGAGCGGAGGTACGGCAAATTGTTGTTTTAAAACTGGGCGGTACTGTCTCTGCCCTACCATTCGACTGACGTGCCCAGATCGTCCTTCGACACCTGATCCCCTCAAAGCACCGGGATTCTGCCAAAGTTGAGAGAACAAGATTGAGATGCAGGACTGTTGGATTTAGGCAAAAGTGGATGGCAATAACAGTCATAATTCTGGAGGTAAAGAACGTCGAGAATAGAGGATGACAGATTGATGAAAGGAGAGCTGACTTGGAGCTCCAGTTTTGGCCAAACTATATATTTTTTTTTAACAAGGTTACAGTTTGGATTCTTGAATGCAATGCACGATCGCCCCGGGAACAAAATATTGTCCAACAATACCCATGCAAAGATTTTTAATACAAGAAATCAAGTTTTGCAACACCTTTGCATCTACTCTGAAGTCTGAACTGTGAAATTTAAAGGACCCTAGGTAGCCGACGGAGTAACCGAAATGAATTTAAAAGACTTAACACCCGGTGTCCAGAGGCGGGGGACTAGTTTAAGACTTCTACTATTGGTGTTCATTACCACCGTGATAGATTGGGTCGGTGGGATCCCAACGTGGAAGACAGAGGTATGTGTATTACTATAGACAAATAAAATAGCATAGAAGTGAAAATGTCATAACCACATAAGCGTGTCCATTGCTTGTTGTCGGCTTTTGCAAAAAATCGTCTAGAAAGCTGTGGAGTAGCGGCTCTCACATGTGTGTGACAGATATTTGCAGCACAGAGGCAGATCGAGAGAGAATGTCAAAGGGGGTCAGGATGAGAACAGGAAGTTGTGTTGCATATGTAAAGAATTACCCTACTATGCAACGTAGTTTTCTTCAAATCGATATGCCAAAAATATAGTGGGTTTTGGTTGCTAGAATAGAAATGATTGAATTGTGTCATGGATTTCATTTTTATCTGGTGTTCAATGACGTCAACATCGGGTGCTTTTTTTCTTCCGTTCTCTCACATTCTCATAGGGAGCAGATGTGATCTCCCAAAAGCCACTTATAGAGACCTTCACGTCTGTGCATCCTCAGTCAGGAGTGACAATGAGCCGGTCCAAACGCTATGCCATCAACCCTTTAGGCCACAAATGGGAGCACTTTAACATCACCTACAAGTAAGAGAATTAAAGAGTGAAGAGGGAACTTTGGCATTGATTCTGTTGTCATTCAGGAGTCTTGAATAGTTGTGTGAATGCCAGGGATGCAAGAATGGTTGCCGAGTGCTTCCAGTGATAATGATGAAAGACATGAACGTGCTGATGGTCTGTATTTTCACAAAGCTAAGTTTGGATGGTGTTTGACTGGGTAAACACGTTTTTCTTTGTTCTTTAAGCTCCATCGTCTGTCATGTCCTGTGTATTTGTCAGAATCACCAAGTTCCCCAACACCCTGAACAAAGATGACACCCGTAAAGCAATCAGCATTGCATTCACCAAGTGGAGTGATGTGTCCCCTCTCTCTTTCAATGAAATCACAAACCCCAACAAGAGCGCTGACATCATTATTGGTAAGAAAGAACATCAGTAACAAAATCTAAGAAAGGGGGTTTCTGTCTTTTCAAGTCGGATGTTCCTTTTATGAAACATGCATGTGTCTGTTTGTGTGTGTGTGTTTGTTTGTCAGGCTTCTACACCTTTAACCACACAGACTGCTGGTGGTCTCCACTGCACCCATGCTTTGATGGGCTGAATGGGGAACTTGCACATGCCTTCCTGCCACCCCGAGGAGAGATCCACTTTGACAACCACGAGTTCTGGATTCTGGGAAAGTCCCGCTTCAGCTGGAAACAAGGTGCAGTCCACCTTGTCTGCAGAGGCTCTGCTTCCAGTCCCAAAGAGCAGCTGATGAGGAGGATCCAGATGGCGATGATGACAAAAAAGAATAGAAAGCTAACAGTGCTATCAACAGAGAATTTCATGCCCTTCATACGTACTGACCATAACCGCTGTAGTTGTTCATTTGTTTTCTTTTCTTGTATTCATTCTATTTTATCCCCCCCCCCCCCCCCCCCCCCCCCCCCCCAGGTGTGTGGTTGAATGACCTGGTCCAGGTTGCAGCACATGAGATTGGCCATGCTCTTGGTTTGTGGCACTCCCGTGATCCCCAGGCCCTGATGCACCCCAACGCCACCTATACAGGCCAGAGGAACATTGCCCAGGATGACATCTGGGGTATCCAGCGGCTTTATGGTAACTGACAAACTATAATGTAGCAGGCTGGCTCGATAAGTCTTGTATAAAATGGAATTCAGTTATAAGCAATATCCATACATGTCTTTGTGCTCTGCCCAATGTGCATGTCCTGTGTTTCAGGCTGCATGGACAAGAGGCGTGTGTGTGAGCCATGGGCTCGTCTTGGCTTCTGTGAGAGGAGGAAAAGCTTCATGAAGAAACACTGTCCTCAGCGTTGTGATCTCTGCTATGGTTAGGCTGCCAATTGTTCTGTAAATCTAGGTCTGATGGTGTGTTTAACAAAACCCCAAACTTTTGTTGTGATTGTTTATCTTTCCATGTCACATATGGGAAATGGTTGTGCATTTGCAAGAGGTATTGCCTGACAATGTTAGCAAAATGTATAACTATTTAAAACTATGTGCTATGTAGCCAATGTTCTGTTTAACCAATCACCTCTTTGGCGGATAGCCTTGTTTTGACTGTGGCTTGAGATACCATTATTATTTTGTCCTCAGATCACCAGCCCCTTAATGGTGGAATGTAAGCCTGTGGGAAATTGGGGCAGGGGTTTAATGGTTGTGGTATGTCACTCTCTTCCTACAGAACCCCTGGAGGCAGTTACCACACCAACTACACCTCCGGCCAATGTTAAGATCAAGATGGTTTCTCGTGGAAAGGTTGTGGGCTTTCGCTGTGGAACAAAGAATCCTCGATCGCCTCCCAAAGTCAGGTGAGAGTGTATAAAACTTAGAGTCCCATTTCTGAGTTAAAGAAACTATTATTCAAGGTTTCTTAGTCCTTATTTTTAGTTAATTTGATTTAAAAGCATGCCTATAGAATGTAATTTATTGATTTACTGTTTCCATCTTCTCTTTTCTGGTCCGGTCTTGCTCCAGCTGGTACAAAGATGGAGAGCAACTACTCACTTCCATCCCTGGTTACATCATCATGAAAGACCGCGATCTCCGCATCGTAGCCAATGAGTTCAACGAGGGCATTTACACCTGTCGAGTCCATCGCAGTGGCAACATTGTTTCAGCCAACTCTTGGGCCATCCGTTTAAAACCAGAGCAGTCTTCCAACACTTGAGTTATTTGACAGTAACAGGATGAAGGAGGGGAAAATTGAGTTGTGTTGCTGTAAATTGTGTAGCATGAGTAAAGTGATGATGAACCAACAGACATGCCAACTAGGACTTTTCTCAAAGTTTCAACCTGTCTGCTGAAAGCACACATCCTGTCCACTATGGACCTCACAGAAATATTGTGAAATTGTAATGGAGAGTGGATTGGATACCGGATTAACCTCATTCTCTTGGCATCACACCAAAGGGCTAATGTTATACACCCTTTATATTGTCTAATGTTATCCCCATTTATGTTTTTGTTATGACACATCTCACTGTATAAGCCAACTGGTTTTAAATATGTCAGTTGGTATTTCCAGGTCTTTTGTTAGTTATGACTAAGTAATTGTTGGTACAATTTATGAAGATTTAAATAATTGAAGACATAATGCAGCTAACCTTCTGTATATTTTATTACAAAGTTTTATACCATGTTAGTTTGTTTTGTATGGATTTTAGAAAAAGTTGCAAATATTTTCCAAGGTTATTTGGTGGTAGGAAGAACTGTACATTTTCACGTTTTTGCAACGCAATACAAAATTAAGCCTTTGAGTGCTATTCAAGTATTTTTACTTCAAACTGAAGCACATTTTTCCTCATCTTGTTCCAAGAAATGAAACAGATCATACAATATATCCAATATCTGTTCTACCCAGGGAACTACTAAAACAAAATAACACAATAGTTGCATAAAGAGTATAAGATTATTCTTTAGAGTTGGCCAGTAGATGCATACACTTTATTGAAACTGACAGACAAGACATCAAAAATAAACATCAGGCACAAAAAATGCCTGGAACTGGAAGCATCATTCATTATTTAGTACAATAACTTAAAGCTTTCCATTGTGTGAACAATGTTGACAATCTATAATATCATGGGTTAAATTGGAGGTTAACATGTGCATTTTAAACAGACTCACATGGTCACTTTATATTGCAAACATTTATTTGGGCACTGGAGAATCCTCTAACAAGCTGTCTGGTACAATTAGTAACACAATGCAGCTGTGAGCTAAGGTGGTTCATGATAATCCAACACTGTTCTATGGCTTACCCTGTTACCTGATCAAGCAAAGTTGAAAAATCACATATTTCAACAAATTGTAGAACTGAAAATAAATTAAACAGATTCTTAAATAGGACAAATCACATTGCAATCAGGTGATCAAACAACTACAAACCTAACTAAAAAGGTCCTAACGAAATACTTTGAGTCATAGTTTTTATCTTGAGGAAGTACTGGAGAGAAGAGAGAATGTAGACTTATGGGGAGAAGTAGCTAAAGAAATCCTTTAGACTGCTCACTGATAAACAAAGTTTGTGTCTACTGCCTGAGAGCAGAGGCATTCCATTGCTGCATGTAGGGGGATGTGCCCCCCCCCTCCTTGTCTAGCCCAACTAATAAAAAAAATGTGTTGGAGGGAAGTTTTTGTTTGGAGATAAAGAAGCAGACAGCCGTTATGAGGCTGGGTTGGTTTTAGACAACCAAACATTCTGGAGGCACATAGCTGTATGGTCTCCCAAGCTGGGGAGCATGAATGCGTCTTAGAATGTCAGCTACTTTTTATATATTATATGATCAGTCAAAATATGTTGTGTTTTATGTGTGTTTTAGTTATAACACCCCAGTCCAGTTCACAGAATGATAAAACATTATACATTTGAACAAATTCTCATAATTTTGAAATGGGTCAACCAAAGTTGGGAATAAAATACGATGAAAGTCTAAGTACATGTCAAGACTTGTCAAGAAACAGAGATAAAGGGAGGAATGGAGGGTTTAGGAATGTCTTCTAATCGCCATTGTCATCTTCATCCTCGCTGATGCTGTATGCTGCGTGGTGATGTGGTGGCGAGGATGGAGGGGAGGTCTTGGAGAAGAAAGGCAGTCGGAAGGTTGGCGAAGGGGAGCGCTCGCGTGTCGGGCTGCTGTTGGGGCTCTGTTTGGGACTGATGGCCTGCAGCATCCGCCCCTTACCCTCCTTCAGCATGTGTTTCTAAAGTGACAAACAGGAGAATCATTAGTTACCTCATAGACATATTTATAGCAATAAAAGAACTTCACCAAGCTAGGTATAGCTTTAGAGTTTGAGAGAAAAAAGGGTTTACTTCCTGTTATCTACTTCCAAAAAATAGGCTCATGAACAACTCTCTAAAACTTCCAAGATGCTCACCAGCGCCCCTTCTGGACCGAACATCTGCAGGAAGTTGCCAATAAACTCCCGGGATTTCTCCTCCCACTTCTGAATCAGGTCAATGCTCTTCTCTTCCACTTTCTGCACAAATTCTTTGGAGCGCTCTTCCACATCTCGAACCTTCTTCTTCACCTTGTCCACCCTCTCTTGAAGATGGTACTTCTTCTCCTGCCGAATATTGTGTTAATACTGTATTTATACCACAAGTTCACCTGTTATTATGCACATCTAAAGAATTGTCTTCTAAACAAAATGGTGGAAGTACTCACATTGATGAAGCTAACATTGAGCTCTTTGGCAGTGTAGCCTCTCTGTAGGTTTCGGCGCACGTAAACGTCATAATCACGAACTATGCGTGTGATTAAATCGGATGTGGAGATACCCTCTGTACGTTGTGTGGGTGCAAACATGCCTGGAAGAAAGGGGAGACGTCAGATGTCCATTCAGCACTTCTAATATAACCTACACATTAAGCTATTGGATCACATCTACCGGCTGCCTTTATGTGCTGGTACACATCATCACTCCCAGCTGAGGAGTAGGGTATATCATCATGAGCAACAAAGTCAATCTGTAAGAGAAAAAAGGGCACTATATTACAAGTAATAGTTAGTAATAAAGAGTTCTAAATTGAGTTAAACATGCAAAGTAGGCTGTATTGGGCGACTGCATCCCTGTTTGCTTACAAGACTGCACTGTTCCAACTCACCCGATGCTCAGCTAGGAATTCGGGTGTAAGCGTCCACGGTGCGTTACGCACAATTTCATCGACATAGCGACAGTGACTGACTGCATCATAGCGTTCGTCTTCGTTCATGACCGTAAAACCCTTCAGGTTGTGTGTGAGATCATCACTGCACACTGAGAGTGAGAGTGAGAGTGAGAGAGAGAGAGAAGCAGCAGACCTAATGGCTTGTTACAAACACACAAACAATAGAGTTAATTACCAACTGTAATATGTGATGTCATAGCAAAATGTTATTGATCTTGTGAAACAGACTGTTTCTTGGCATTAACCACTGTAAATCTGCCAGAAGTGTCACTGGTCCTTGGTTATCTGCTGCACACAAAATAATCTCCAAAATGTATCAATGTAAAATGTAAACAATGCATACAGGGCAACACAAACAATGTACTTCTAACCTCCAACGATGAGGTGGGTATTAGGAAAGAGCCCCTTGGCTTGCATTAACGCTCGAGCATGACCTGAGTGGAACATGTCAAAGATCCCATCTGCATACACCCGAACTGGACGATCTTCTAACAGGGACAACAAGGGACAGCAATGTGTGAACAATAGAAAGGGAGACAGGCGGTTTTAGGAGAGTTTTTGTGTCGAAGAAAAGCTGAAACAGAGACTTACGCGGAGTGCCTTGTCGTGCCTCGTCCATGCTGACGCGCTTGTAAGGGGTGGTGGCAGGCTCAAGTTGGTCAGCAAACGGGGCAGGATCTGTCAGACCCTGAAAAACACACATGCACACTATAAGCTGGTAAATATATTGTTATTTTATTTTCATCTATTACTCTTAATGTGTCTCTTATCTCCATCAGCATTTCACTCACCACAGTACGTGAGACCTTGACGGGTGGCTCCCCCTCCCCTTTCTCTCCACAGTACCCATCCCTCCTTCTTTTTCGGTGGGGTAGCCGATTCGAGCTGTGAGGCTCCATTGAAGCACTTCGAAGAAAATATATAACTACTTAATTAAATATATATGTAGGTCTATTTGAGCTTTTAATAATTCTGTTTTGAAGACTCAGGGTTTGTTACAATGGTATCACTATTGGCGTGCTGGACTTGAACTCCTATGTTGGAGATATCACTTTTGAGAGGACAATGTTCAGCTATTTTGTATTATCTAGCAATAAATGTACACAGCAAGTTACACCGATAACAACTGGCGTTAGGAATCCATCACTAACCAATTAAAATCATTGAAGTTACAGACTGTAGCTAGCCTATACAATAGTGTAATCTACTGTAGCTAGCCAGCTACGTTATAAAGTGTACGTTGCCCGCTAGCTTGCAGTGAATGGAAATCAGGAGAGATCACGTAGTTATCAAACTATTGCATTGAAAAATTAGCTAACTTTCTAGCAAGTAGGCGACTCTTACGCTAGCATTGACACTGTCAGCGACTAGCAGTTGGTTGTTGCTAGCTAGCTAACTTGCTATCTAAAAACGAGTATATAGCTACCTGGGTGTTGGCTACTTGTAAGTGCACTATACGTTAGCTAATTGCTTGAAGCTTGTATAGTACTCTTTTGATTAATAGCGTTTCCATCAAAGTCAGCAGGGCTGTAATCCTTAGATTTGGTTCATTTATTCTGACGAAGACGCCATATAGCAGTGAGTTGACAGGTTGTTTTTACTCTGGTCTGTAGAGCTAACAAACCCGAAGTCTGACAAATGGGCGTTCTAGATCCAACTGGGGGGCTTCGAGCTTTGAGGTTGTATACATTCTCATTAGAATTTGTAAATGTATCGAAAGAACTCAGGTTGCATCTTAAAATATGTACAATGTATCCTAATGTAAATCAAGCAGGTTTTACGTAGCTATATCTTGGAGATCTAATTACAAGTCTGATTTACCGTCCTCTAACAAGAGACGATATGGAGCAGTCCAAATAATGACTAATGCTGCCACCCAGTGCCAGTGGGTCAAACCATAGATTTGTAAAACATTAAGAAAGCTGGATATTTCTCAAACCCTCCTATCACAACATAAATGTTTTAAAATTTCAGTTTTTCTTTTATTGTTATTAATATATATATTGACGGACAGAAATATTTGATTTCACAGGTGTATGCCACACATAGTGCAGCAAGACATTGCATTACCTTCAAATCTTCTGATTCAAAAGATTCCTTCTGTTGTCCAAATTTAAATACAGACACGGTATGCATTCACTATTATATCAAGGCTCTATAACAAGATATTTGCTTTTTACAGCCATGCATATAGTTTTGGGTTAGGGAATGAAAAAAGTACGGTCCTTTGTTTTGGAATATAGACCTAAATTTGGTGTTGGCACATCAATGGACAACAATTGCCACTGCACAAATACATATCTCCATATAATGACGCCACAGGCATCTTATATAGATTCAACAATAAAAAATAAAAAAAACATCCTTGATCACTTCAAAAGGTCACTATATCTTCAGGTCAATCATGATGTTCATTTATGGAATGCAAATGGTATTAACTACATGGCTGTCTCTCATTTACAGAAGGTGCATATTTATCCAGTTTTGGTAGTGCCAAAGAAAAGGAAGACAGGGAATGGACAGATGATGGCTGTTTCTCCTTTATCTTGTGAGGGACAATTAAAGCCCTGGATGTGTAGTTGGAATTTGGACAAGGGTTGTCGTCTTCACTTTACATGCCCATACGGATGCTTTGAATGATCTGGAAAATGGCTGAAACAAACACAGAGCAAGTAATGTGAGTGTGAGCAGTGTGATTCCATGAACACCAGATCAGGACATCAAGGACGAAAACAGGAGGGTAAATCAAATCAAGTATTTTCCACTTTGCACCAAGTACAAGCAATATTTGGTGTCTCAGAATAATTAATTTGATGGGAAACATTAATAATCCACTATCTTTTGAGTGGAAAATATATACTGTCTTGATTCAGAGGGAGCAAAGATCAAACTTTTGTGAATGGCAAACAAAGTGGATTGCAGGGAACTTTGTCCTTCGACAGCACTTTTAAAGAGATAGGATGTCCCAGCATATCGCTACAATTAGGCTACATGATGTAGCCTTTCAATAATATATTTATTCTCTAAACAATTATGACTTGGGCGATACAGATACACGATGCAGAAGAAAAGCGAATCATATAGATATTATGAGTAGATCTACCTGATCCGCAGACAACAAAAATGAACAAGGCAAGAAGCCATGGTCCCACTGCCACTTTGTCATCCCCAGCATTTCTCTGCAGAAAGATGTACATGAGTAACAAATAAACAAATTACTCTTAAGAACAAAAAAATCTTCCTATGGTAGATTACACAGGTTTTAGTTTTTTATGACGACTAAAAAGTTATAGTTAGATACGGCCTACATCTTGACAGTTATAGTTGTGGCGTCTCTCAATGGGTAATCGATAATACTATGGGGATGCAAACTTACCGATGACTTGGCGACATTACCTCTCTGTGTAATGTTTTTGCTGTGCTTCTCGTTTGCCATTCGTATTTTCTGTTTTGCTACCATGTTTTCAGCTTGTATAGCTATTGCAGATGAAGATCTCTCGGTGCTCCTTGTGTCTAGCAACTAGTTAGAGACTGTCTATTTTTCCTAACTTGTCTACGTACACATTAATTAGACCCCACCCACAAATGATTCCGTGGTCGTGTCACTAACAGGGACGTCCAAAAATATCTATATATATTTTAAGACAACTCATTTTCCACAATGAATCGTATTTGTACACGGAAAATTGCTCATGCTGCAGATTATTGTCCGCAACTTTAAACAAATTATGTCTATATTTTATGATGATGTGGCACTGACTCGCCCTTATAGATTTTACGTATTTCCGTCAGGCGGATGGTTTATCCGGTGTGGTGCCAAGAGAAAATTGAAGTTGAAAATGAGCCACAAGCTCAACACAGCTTTCTAATGACGCTCAAAGCTACACTGTTTCACAGAACAATCATGACTCAATCTATTCCCATTTTTTATCGGTGGCTCTCCTTTGTTATAAGTAAAATTAAAAGCAAAAAGTCGTGTAGAGTATTATTTCAAAGTACATCTTTATATAGAGTTCTGGTATTTAATAGCCCATATTATTATTTTTATTTTTGGAAATAGTCAGTTGTAAGGCAATTTTCAGCATGCTCCCAGAAGAGGGCAGTATTACCCCCTGAAACAGTGCTTCTATGATAGTCGGTAACTTCTTGGTAAGCATATGCCCATTGATGAACTCAGCGTACCGAACAACGAAAAATTATAATATTACAACCCCATCCAATAATAATGACCGTTTGAATGAGAGACTGCATGTTTCCCTCAACCTCACACCTGATGGCACCGTAGCGACTCTCCTCACACCGCTGCCTTTCCCTTACATTCAATCCCTCCCCTTGTATTTGAGTAAAGAATATCAAAACAAAAGCTTACATCAACAGAGCGCACAGTTGCCTACTACAGCACTTCCCAACAGCAAGCTGTTTATAACATCCCTGTGTGCACAAATAGGGACGCACAGAAGCAGAAAAGTAAACATTGCACTGTGAAGGGTTCGCGCCAGCTTCGACTTGATAAAGCAGGTAGGCTAGTTTCTTTTCACTCTAACAGGTTCTGCAGGTAGGCCCAGCTGACGTCTCACCACACCAGCAACACCCACTATGGTGATGGTGGGTGTGACTTCACAACACTTCCTAACTTGTTGTGCCTTTCGAGACAATCCCTCAACGCCAAATCCACGGAGACGGGTGGGAGACGGAAGGACCGTAGTGAACTTGGGAGGCTTTTTGAGTGTTCAACTCATCCCAATGTTCTAGAACTATTTTTACGGACAGCAAAGCCAACATGCTCATTCAGGAATTGTAAGTATTTGTAATTATTTAAATCCCGTTGTGAATATTTATAATGATTATTAGTTTTATTGACTGATGTCAATTACTTCGAGAAAGAAATGCTGTCATCGTTTACACCATTTTCCGTTCAAGAATGAAACCTTCTCTTTTGAATGAAGCTTAAGAACATAACTTTAACTAAATGGGCGTTGTCACAAATCTAGACACACCTGCATGTCAATGTGTAGACTAATATCGCATGAAGTTGAAAGATCGATTGAATGAATGAACAGTCAACAACACAGACCAGAGGTTCAAACGGCCATGGGAATGATAGATTTAAGGAAAATTGATTATAATATGCTGTCATGTGCTCATCACTCGTGAAGACATGAAGTCACCTGCTTTAAGTACAAAGTACACGAATCAACACTAGGCCATTTTTAAAGAATGTCTACCCCATTCATATACCTTGACGATTTCTTAACTTACACTATAAGTCAATAAAGTGTAGAGTGAACAATGTATCAAGACAAGTGAAAATAGTTGTTAATTTACTAAAGCCAACAACTTAAGCATCAGTATGACTGAGAGTTTTCCTAGCATGCAGTCTACTGGGGCTGCTGCTGTTCCACCTGTTGGTCCATCTTTGCGAGGCTCCCATTACACTCTGATCTGTTATAATGAAATATTCAAACACTGTTCAACTGGGCACAGATGCCTATTAATTGCCTATTGTATAGTGTCATAAGAAACACGCACGCCCCCCCCCCACACACACACACACACAATGATTCAAATTGCCCCCTGCCAGAAACAGTCTTCTGTGGTTCTCTATGCCTTTTTACTACGCTTGCTTTAAGCCACAGCAGTGAGTACTGTGTGTTTGTATGTTTGATTGTGCTGTTGCGATGAGGCTATAAACATGTCTTATCTGTTTCTTCTAGCCGAGTCGTCCTTCCTATATCAGTGGAAGAGGTGAGTGTTTGACCCAGCTAGCAGTATGTCATATCTTTGTGTCATAACCTCATCCATTCCAACCGCGACCACAGTTACCCCTCTGAGACACGTCAGGGGTAGTTATGAGCCCAGCTTCTTTACAGCAGGCCCAGAACACTGTTTCTGGAAGAACCAGGTGGACATATAGTTTGAAGCCCTTTGTCCTCCCAGACATTAGTTTTGTATTTCCTACACCTTGTTCTTATCTTGTATTTCCTGTTTCAGATGAGACTCTGTGTTTGTCTATCGCTCTGTTCCCTGATTTTGCCGATAGTACTGTATCTCTTGTAAATCACATCTTGGCGTCCATCCCCTTTGTTGAAATTTTATGAATACATGAGATTTATATACTTTAAATTAAATGGGCCTACCTGCAGACTTGGCTGGTGCCCTATGTGCCATGTATTCCCCTCAATCACAATAAGAGGACCCACTGGTTTAACATGTTTAGTCACATTCCAAACTTTCAACGTGTATCAACATACGGTACACAGCCACCTAAATAAGGCCAATGGCACTCCTCTCAAATAGGATGGGTCTGCTGGAGAGAGCTGCCTCAATTACTGTGTCTCACCAATGACTACTCAATGTATAACTATGAGCCATGCTTAGGATGAGATGACACTGACAGGACATGACAGTTTCAAAGCTTCCTCTGTCTTTACACTCAGTCTGTTTGTTTCTCAGTTTGACAGACTTTGTGTCTGATTATCTGACTGTCCCTCTTTCCGTCTCTCTGCCTAACTTCATACCTGCTGACTTTGCTAACACTCCTAGTTTTTGCAGACTCAGGATCTGTTCTAGAATCTGGAGGAAACAAGTAAGGGAAGTAACGTATAGTCCGCCAGAGGAGTTTGAGAATCAGTGTACAGGGGCCACAGGAGTTTAAATGGAAAACTGAAATTGAAAATGCTAAATAATCAACTCTTTCATGATTCACTGTTACACTCAAGCAACATATTTCCCTTTCGGCCTGAATGAACAAAGCAATTCTCTGAAGATTTCTTTGCTGGTGGTGCAATAACAGAATTAGGCAATCATTTGGACTGGGTTTACATTTTTATAATGTTTTTCTTCATTTTTTGGACAGTTTGCATGTTTCTTATAATATGTCTAATTACCTCCTTCTTTTCTTTCCACACTCAGTACCAGGTGGGTCAGCTGTATTCTGTGGCTGAGGCCAGTAAGAAAGAAACGGGAGGAGGAGAAGGGGTGGAGGTACTCGTCAATGAGCCCTACGAGAAGGATGGAGAGAAAGGCCAGTACACCCACAAGATCTACCATCTGCAGAGGTAGGAGCGGACTGCAATCCTGGAAATGTTTGTGTCTGTAACAGTGAAGAATCCACCTAAACAAGTCATTCCTAACTACTTTATAGCATGGCATTATCATTTTACACAACTCATACGGTCATTATACTTTGGTCTTTCTGCTGGCTCACCAGAAAACATTGAACTTAACAAACTAAATCCTGACTATTCTACAATTATTATATTACCCTAGTCATAAAATGATGTAACATTTTCACCTTTCCTATCTCTCAACAGTAAAGTGCCAAAGTTTGTACGCTTGCTTGCCCCCTCATCTGCTCTCAACATCCATGAGAAGGCCTGGAATGCATACCCGTACTGTCGAACAAGTGAGTCCTGCAACACACACACAGTCACATTTAATAATTTACTGACATGCAGTGTACATGCATAGACATATACTTTGTTTTATAGATCTATCAGTATTCCAGGATGGCCGATATCTTGTTGTTTATTAAGTATCATCCTGAACATTTTGTATCTTCTCTTTTTCTCTTCCATGTCCACCTTTCCTTCCGCTGTAGTCCTCACAGTAAGTACTGTTAATTGTTTTGTTTACTCTGTCAATTTTTTTTACTACTTTCTTCTAATCCATGTGTATTACTACAGTGATGCATAGATACAAACAAAGAAAAACAGGGAAACTTAAACAAAAGACAGCAAAAAACTTGGTCATAAAATAAAAGTAAGTACTTGTAACATTATGGCTATTATACATCCACAGCAAAGATCCTGTTACTTGTTGAGTGTGATTGCCCACTTCAGTAGCCACAGTTGTCATGTGGTTGTGTTCAAGTTCCATGTAGGACTCTCCAGTGCAGTAGGTGGCATATGTGCACATTACGGTCAACACACACAAACACACACACACACACATTAACCCACAGACACAAATGCACACACTCAGTATCGGCAGCATGATGAAAGACGAGAAGGTAACCTTGCCTTTCAGAAAGGAGAGACGCTGACAGGGTTGACTTTACACAGTGGCACACATCTCAAGTGTGTGGGAAACTGTGCATGTGTGTGTGCTTGAGTGGCGTGTGTCTTTTGAATCCCAAGGGGCTGTTATTACACTGTCTCTTAGCTGATGAACTGTAACCCGGGTCCTGACAATGTCATGTAATCTTGTTAAACAGTTTCTATGTGTGTTGACATTCCTGTTTTCCTCCGTCCTCCTTCTTCATTCTTCTGCAGAATGAATTCATGAAGGACAATTTCATGATTAAGATTGAGACGTGGCACAAGCCTGACACGGGAGAGCGGGAAAATGTGAGTAATCTGTTAATGCATTCAATACAGTGTAGCTTAGCCACTCGTTTAAAATATGCTAGCTTTTAAACTGGAGATTGCATGGGAGACCTTGGATGAAATCCAATTCGGTGAGTCACTGTCGTCATTTCCTCTTTGGCTCTGAATTGGTGTGTGACAGTGTTCCTAGCTCTTCTGATATCATCTCAAAGTGTTCTTGCCGATATTTCTGTATCGTGAAGGTGCATGGACTAGATGCAGACATGTGGAAGGATGTGGAGGTGATTCATATAGACATTGCTGACAAAAGCCAGGTGGAGACCAAGGTAAGAGCAGTAGTGTGCTCTTTGTTTATATTTTGTAATAGTCCTGCTCTTGTCATGTCTTAATTAGTACCTGTAGACTGTTCCCAATTCTAATCATTAACTCTCTTGTGTTCACAGGACTACAAGCCAGAGGAAGACCCTGCCACATTCAAGTCAGTCAAGACAGGCAGGGGTCCTCTGGGGCCTAACTGGAAGGTACTGCATTTCCCATAATTCTCCCCTGCCATTCCGTTCGCAGTGACATGCTCAGACCAGAGAAACAACCATTTCATGTTTTTTTGTCTCTTCAGGAATCCGAAGGCTATTAACTTGTCATTCTGTTTGTCTGTAGAAAGAACTGTCTAGCAACAGTAGCTGCCCCCACATGTGTGCCTACAAGCTGGTTACAGTCAAGTTCAAGTGGTTTGGTCTACAGAACAGGATTGAAAGCTTGATTCAGAGGGTACGGCAAGAAATGTCTGCAGTGATGCATATAATACTTATCAATAAGTATTTTTATTGTGGCTTAGAATAGTCTTAACTAGAATAGCAAACATAATGGACTGTAGCGTATGTTATGTTAGTTATGCTAGTTATGTTATATTTTTACGATTTTATGACTTTTATGACACCAGTGTTCTGCTTCTTCTTTAATGAATGCCCCTCCCCTAGGAAGATTGAGGTGCAATGTAACTGTGGGGTGGCAAAGTCCACGATGACACTAGTGTGACCATTCAGTGGTTACATGAAAACCTCCCTGGCTGTGAGGAAGAAGGCTGCACAGAAGTGTCTTGAATAACATGACTCATTACATTCCTGTGACCTCCCTGACTGAGTTTATAAACTCTAGGCGCCAAGTACTGTTTACTGTCCTCCAGTGTTTAGATCAGGGATAGAAAATGCACTACTGTAGGGTTTTATTGCCTGGACTTGATATTTCCTCGTTGGCTAACTTCTGCTTCATATGATTTTCAGCAAGAGAAGCGGTTGTTTACAAACTTCCACAGAGAGCTGTTTTGCTGGATAGATAAATGGATCGAGCTAACCATGGATGATATTCGACGGATGGAGGAGGAGACCCAGAAAGAGCTAGATGAGGTACTGTACAGAATAGTTGTGTATTCCATCTTACAGTTTTGTCATGATAACAGATGTTAGCTATAAAACATTGCTCTGTTACGGCAACTAATGGCTGAAGGATTTCATGAATACTGAAGTGTGCATGTGTGTTTCAGATGAGGGTGAAAGACCCAATCAAAGGCATGGCTGTAGCGGAGGACTGAAGCTGCTGGGACCCCCATTGTGTTCTTGACCACTGGCCCAGGAGAGCAACAAGGCCCGAACATTTAGCTGAATCCCTAATCCAACCTCCACTCCTCTCAACACAATCCTGTTGATCCAGTGGTGTACAATTGGTACAAACTCCTTCTGGCCGATAACCTGACAAGATTTCACCATGTCACTAACATGTCACACAATATTTTTTTTTAAATTTGGGAATAACTTTGTTTTGGAGTTATGTGTTGTTATGATTAGTATTGTCTGCAATTCACCATATGTTTACACAACCAAAGTTGTTATCAATGTTGACTAACTTCTAGTTACTGCTCTCTTAGATATTTTGCGTGTGTCACTCTCCTCTCTTTATTATTCACATGGTTATGGAGCATTGTCCTCAGTGATGGTAACTAAATGCCCGCTAGCTAAGTGCCACTGTAAGTGACATAGACATAATAAAATTCTCTATCACAGTCTGAAATACAATCAGCCTTTTTCTGCTATTCTGGCACATGTGCTAATGCTATATGATTTGGGACGTGGGGAAACAAAAAGTAAGTTAAGTACAAAATAGGAAACATATCCTTAAAAGTCTGTGTTTACTCACAGGTTGGCCTGTTTTGTTTAATTCATTGTCTGTGTTTTACTGAGATACAGTGCAATGACTTTGACAAGAAATGTTATTATTCAATTAAAAAAACGATGTTTATACAGTTAACCTCTTGTGATTTGTCTTTCTTGGTTTAGTTTTACTGTTTCACCACACTCCAAAGGAAGGGTTTAAAATTCCAACTAAAGTAGGCTACATCTGTTCAAACCATGCAATAGAAAACCATACATTAATGCAAGCCGCCTCACTTTTTCAGAATAGAGTTTATAAGTGATATTGTGTGACACTATTAGGGTCACAGACAGAGAGGTCGTTTGCAGATCATGTTGAGATCTCAACATGCAAAAGGTTCTCAGAAATAAAAGCATTTCTCCATACATTACCAGGAGGGCGCTATCGTTCAACAGGATGACCCATTACCCCTGAAGAAGAGAGGAGGTAAACAAATTATAACAGCAGACCATTTTCACTACCATTTCGTATCGTAGTAGAAAACATCCCTGGTTTGGTCCGCATGCAAGTCAAACAGGGGAATTAACACTCATCTAAGTGCGGTAATACACACGATTATGTCGTAATTTTGTCACTAGTCAGCTAGTTAACTTGATATTACCTTACCGCTAGTTAATTATCCATAGATTAATAGCTAGAGCTAGCTAGTTCAGTTTAGCTGCTCTGTGAGTGCCAACTTCACTACAGGAACCCAGCAGGAAATGCTTATTTACGTTAGTGTCACTTGAAGCGCTAAAAGAGTTGAATGTGTCAAGCTCACACCGTACAAGGTTCCTATTGCTAACATAAGCTGGCTTAAGCAAATCTAGTTAATTCTTTCTCAGAACTTTTCATTCTAACTCCATTGTGGGTGTGTTATTTTGCAGCTGGTAAGAAGATGGAAAGTAATGGCCAGTCCAACGTCCAGAGAACAGTCAGCCCGGGGAAGGACTGCTGTCTGGACTCCTTTAGGTTAGACTGCTCACGTAATGTTCATGAATTGCATTTGCTAGTCAAGTCTACAAGACAACCTGTGGTTAAACTGGAAGGTTAAGCAACTACTGCATAGAGTAGGACTATGCAGTAGTCGTAGTAAGTTGTCTTGACTAAGATTTAGTACTTGTACTAAATCTTATTGGAAGACCAATGTATAAACTAGAATATCAGAAAAACACGTTGAGTTCTATTTTTCAGTCTGGTTGCCTGTAATACAAAGCTTAGGGCTTAACAAGACTGAAATGATGGTGATTAAGTTGCCCAACACATTCCCATTCTTATTAGCCAATACGTGGGAACTCTTTCTTCACCAGAGGAAAGTTTAGCCTACACCTTTATCGTGCAACAACCACCCCTTAGATCCGTGTCTACCGAGTGAGAGACTTCAAGTTTATGGGATTGTCTTGGCATTCCAAGTTTTTCTCCTCGGATTTTTTGATGTCGAAATAAAGTTGAGTAAAGTGATTACAGGTTCATCGGGCTGTTTCCTAGTAAAAGGGTTCATACGTTTTTCGCACTGTTCTCACGTGGACCCTCTCAGAGACAGATTACACATAACTCCATTTAGCCCACCCAAGGTCCTCTTCCAAAACCCTGACTGGGACTTACCTTTCCTCACTCCACCTTCAGCCACTGGGACTGGACAGAACCAGGAGACCACTAGAATCTATTTATGTCTCAGAAATCAAGTTATCATATACTTAACTCCTGTAACTTCAAAAGGAGGTACATTACTGAGTATATACTATTTTAATTGAGGATTAAACTGCAAAAGAAGGAGCCATTCTTATTTATAAGAAACTAGCTTCTGTACACTTCACTATTGGAGAACCCAAAATAAGGAACACTCTGCCCATCTGGACCCAGTTGTGAATCTTCCCAGTTATTGAGTCAAGCTCCAGTAGCTTGAGCCACAATGGATGAGATCCGGCATCTGTTTGGTACCATGGGGCGCGTTCGTTCTGACAGCATGGCCAGCGCTGACACTCAATCCACGGGCAGCCGCCTGCTGCTGCGCCAGCGCCTTACCCAGCTAATGACTTGTGTGGATGACCTGGACCCCGGCGACAAGCTACACGATCAGGTGGCCCGAACCTTGGACAATGCCTTTTTAATCTGCGGGAAGAAGGCTGGTCGCATCAAGAGAGACCCTTTCAGGTGGAGGTCGAGTGAAGAGGTTTCTCCTGAAGACCCAGCTTTACTCCATTCTCTTTTGATCTGCTTCTGTCATTCTGTTTGTGCTTCCTCCTGATTGTTGTTGTCTGAGCTAGTGACCTTATTCTGTCAATTGAGAAACACAAGACTGATTTTCATAGACTCATCATCACAAATGTAGCCATCATATCAACTGATGTCTATCTGTATTAGAAATAGACAAGGCTTGGGCTATTGAGTCAAGGGAGAGGGTCAGAGTTTTGTTTGTGTATGCGAATGTTTCTGGATTTGAGTCTAATAACGCAAACGTCTAATTTTGTCATTCAAGCTTAGAGACATTGATGGTGGTCATGGTTATTCTGTACCAGACAAAGAAGTGATTCAGTTTTTTCATGGAAAAATTACATGAATAAGGCTGTTAAATGTTTTTTCTGATTGATTGTAAAGTTTGCCTTCAACAGTTCCATGTGACTCATCAAAGTTTAGCATGTCACTATTCCTCTTTGTCATCTTTCCTCTAGACTGCACATGGTCACGTGGAATGTTGCCTCTGCTGACCCTCCTGAAGATGTCACCTCCCTGCTTCACCTTAACTCCCCCAAGACACCAGACCTCTATGTCATTGGGTAGGAAGACACCTCCACCATATCTGTGATTGGCTAGGCAGATACCAGATCTTTTCGTGTTTAGATTGGTAGACGCTAGAACTATCTTTTTACGTGTGTTCCACTTTATGCACCGCCGGCGGCGCCAACACCTGAATAGCCTGAACCCTGTTTGACCTATGAACATAGGATGGCTGGGTGTCTTACCGTGTATTTCCTGTCCCAGTCTCCAGGAGGTATACGCTGCTCCTCACAGGTTCGTCTCAGACTTGGCATTTGACGACTCCTGGAGCCACCTGTTCATGTCTACCTTAGGAGGACGAGGCTATATGAAGGTATAGGAGAATTTACACCGGGCCCGGTCACGTGACCTAGTTCATCTCCACCAACAATCCTGTCAAGCAATGGCACCTGTGTGTAGTTAGTGGACAGGAGAGGGATGGAAAGGACAGTGGTGTGGTGGTTTAACTTGAACACTTACCTGTGTGATTGTGTGTATTTGGGTTGCAGGTGTCGTCCATTAGAATGCAGGGCCTCTTATTGCTGTTCTTTTCTAAGCTGATTCACATTCCCTTCATAAGAGACATCCAGGCTACATACACACGCACTGGAATCTTTGGCTACTGGGTAAGACACATACATATACTGTACACACACATACACTTATATGTAAAATGCATGTGAGAAAATTCTGTTTTGCTATTAGAAAATAGGCATTGCTCATTAGATATGAGATACTTGTGTTCAGTCATTTAAATCATTGTCTAGATTGATATTTTCAGTTTGACACAGCACTCTTGACTCTTCATTGACTCAGACTACACTTCCAATACCACCCTCAATCTCACAGGGGAACAAAGGGGGCGTTTCCATCCGCCTGTCCTTTTATGGTCACATGATCTGCTTCCTGAACTGCCACTTGGCCGCTCATATGCAGTATGCCACGGAACGCGTTGACGAGTTTGAGTACATTCTGGACAGACAGACTTTCCACGCCAAGAAGACGCCTTGCATCCTCGATCACAAGTCGGTACAACGCAATTAAGAACAAAGGGAAGTTGCTGGGTTGCATAATGACTGCATGGTTCTCTGTAGACACTGCTACTGTTTCAGGAAGGTTGACTGAGGATATTAGGATGTCCGTGTACTCTCTCTTATTCTTGCAACCTCTCTCTCTCTGTCTCTCTTTCTCATGTTTTCCTCCTCTTTCCCTCACCTTTTCTACCTCCATCTCTCCTTCTCTCAGGTTGGTTTTCTGGTTGGGGGATCTCAACTTCCGTATCCAGGATCACGGCATGCACTTCTTACGCTCCTGCATAAACAGTCAAAGTTTTAACCTGTTGTGGAGCAAAGACCAGGTCAGACCTCACACACACACACACACACACACACACACACACACACACACACACACACACACACACACACACACACACACACACATCATATGACAGTGATCTTTTCCCCCCCTTTTAATCAGTTTTTCCATTTGCTCCCTTGATTAAGCTTCTTTCCCCCACTAGTGTGTATTTGATTGTTGCTTTATGTTTGTGTTGCTCACATTGTTCCGCTAACCTGTGGGTCTGTGTGTGGCGTTTGGTCAGCTGACCATGATGAAGAAGAAGGAGCCACTGCTCCAGGAGTTTGAGGAAGGACCTCTAGATTTCCAGCCCACATTCAAGTTTGACAGGCTCTCTGACAATTATGACAGCAGGTGACTTGTAATACACACCTTTTTTTTTGCTTTCATTTGTTCCTTCTCTCTGGAACCTCCCCCCCCCTCCCCCCCCCCCCCCCCCACACACACACACATTCTCTCATATGTTCAAACTCTGCTCTCTCTCAACTTCACAGGCCCTACAGGACATGGTTTGCTCTTGAGTAAGATTTCAAAGCACCACCTCTTCCCCTTCCTCGTTCTAACCTCCCTGACCCCAGTATGAGTTATGGTATTTTCCTGCAGCGGAGCTAGGCTACTAAAAAAAAGATTTCTAAAACAAAATGTCCTTGAAAAAGGTTAATTGTTTTGGCAATTACAAGTTGGAAGCACCTGTGACTTACAATACTCACACAGCTGTCTCTTCCCTTCTCATGTCCTATCTTAACTGTAAGATGCAGTAATACCTCTAAAGAGTAAGCTTGGCCAACCCACAAAGACATTTGCAAGACCAGTAACAGATTGTCTTTGCAAAAAGTTGTGGAATGGCCTGTCTAGCCTCCAAGAATAGTGGCCTCTAGAACACAACCAACCCTGAGAAGTCTGTTGGCTGGAGACCGACATTAGCTTTTGCATGGCTAACACTCATTAGATGCAGCTGGTTGGTATATGACACCCTAATTGTACCTGTTCACGCTGGCCACATCAGTATTTTTGATATGCTTTGAAATGTCCACAAAGGCAAACTTTCTAAATTTGTGTAATGTGCTAAGTTGCTTTTATCTCTCTCCTTCTCTCCCCCACCCTTGTCCTCCCTGCCTCCATCCATCATTCCCTCTGTCCCACCCCGTCACTCTCCAGCGGGAAGAAACGTAAGCCTGCCTGGACAGACAGAATCCTGTGGCGCATGAAGCCCAAAGCCCTGCCCAGCGACCGGGAAGACGAGGAGGAGGACTCAGGATTGGACGAGAAGCTGGCCGTTTCAGTGAAAGCAGAGGAAGAGGAGGAGTTTCCTCTGAAAGTCAAGCTAGACTCGTACGTCAGCAACATGGAGTACCGCATCAGCGACCACAAACCTGTCATAGGCCTTTTTACCATGGAGGTGAGGCACGGTTCCCATTCCTTGGCTTCATGTGTCTACTGGTTTCCCATGAATGGCACGTCATAAGTTAAAGTCTTTCATCTCAGACTGTTTTTTCTTCTCTCTTGATCTCTCGCTCCTCTCTAGTTGAAGAAAATGTATGAGACTCCCCTGGTGCGTGTGTATGCTGAGGGGGATTGGAGCGCTGACATGGACGCCATGGCAGTTTACAGCCCCCAGCAGCCCTTCCCCTCTAGCACCTGGGACTGGATTGGCCTGTACGAGGTCAGATAATGGGGCCCGCCCATGAAAGCCAAACATTTACATTTAGTCATTTAGCAGACGCGCTTATCCAGAGCGACTTACAGTAAGTACAGGGACATTCCCCCGAGGCAAGTAGGGTGAAGTGCCTTGCCCAAGGACACAACGTCATTTTGCACAGCCGGGAATCGAACCGGCAAACTTTGATTACTAGCCCGATTCCCTAACTGCTCAGCCACCTGACTCCCTCCCTGGTCCTCCAAGCATGGGTTTTTGCTCCAGTGGGGTAAGGGATATATTGTTTTTGTGTTCCAGGTGGGATTCACATGCCTGTCAGATTACCTTACCTACACCTGGGTGAAAGATGACCAGGTCTCCTTTAATGATGAGGTCATACAGGTACTGCCTTTGTCTGTCTTTCTGTGTGTATCCACGTTCACATTTGAACTTGAGTAGAGGCGTGTGTATTGGTGTGTGCGTGTGCATGTCTTCAGTAGAGGTGCATGTATTGACCCTGTTTTCCCTGCACTCCTCCAGGTGTATGTGAGTAAGGAAGAGATCCCGGTGAGGGGAGGAGAGTGTGTCCTCTGCTACTACAGCAGCACTCTGCAGTGCATCATTGGCATCAGCCCCCCCTTTAAGGTCAGTGTTGGTGTATATACATACGAATGTATGTGGAGTCAGATGGCTGAGTGGTGAGGGAGTCGGGCTAGTAATCAGAAGGTTGCCAGATCGATTCCCCACTGTGCTAAATGACGTTGTGTCCTTGGGCAAGGAAGGCACTTCACCCTACTTGCCTCGGGGGAATGTCCCTGCACTTACTGTAAGTCGCCCTGGATAAGAGCGTCTGCTAAATGACTACATGTAAATGTACACATCGGCGTGTTTGTTGAGACAAACATACCTAGAAACCGGGTCTTAAATACTGTCATATTGACTACAGTACCATCTACATTCTGCAGTGTTGTCCTCTTCCATCGTAATGGGGGCCTTTCTTGTTGCTCTTTGTTTTTTCTTTAGGTGAACGAGTCTAAAGTAACTGTCGAGATGGGCATGGCTCCAGACAACATCAACTGGCTAGACAAGCTAACAGACAGTTAATTTAAAGCACTGTTGGGTTGATGAAGTGCTCATCTATTACCATACGGAATGAGATGGAAGGCACGTTTTGAGTGAGAATGTGTGATGATGATTCAAATGCAGAGCTTGCAGGACCAGAAATGGCCTTAAAGGCAGTCAGTACTGTTACATTTCCGCTTCTACCTTCTCTCCACTATTTATTCTTTTTGCTTCTCTTTCCTTTTTTTGTAACAGTATGGGATTTTGCTCTCAGTCATCTTGTCTTCTTTTC
Organism: Hypomesus transpacificus; assembly: GCF_021917145.1. Lineage (NCBI taxonomy): Eukaryota > Metazoa > Chordata > Actinopteri > Osmeriformes > Osmeridae > Hypomesus > Hypomesus transpacificus. The sequence goes on from NC_061074.1 coordinate 5,038,200, forward strand.
TCTCTCCTCACTTTTCTTCTGGACCGTTCGCTCTATTGCTGCTGAGACATCACTAAATAACCTGGTTCAGATCCTTTCTAATAATCCTTTTCTAATATATCAGCACTCTGTTGAGCTCGCACAACCAAAACCTTAAAATAGTCCCCACATACCTGCACTCCAGGCAGATTTAAGTGAATCTGCACTGAGTACAGATTTCAGATATTGTCAATTACTGGTCTGATTTCTAGCTACATGGTCAGTGCCCCTTCCTTTTTATAGAACCATGACTATAGTTATACAATATTTATCTTCTTCTCCAATGACACCGATGATACAAGACTGTTTACCATAGTTTTTTTCTGGTCAGTTTTAAATTTATTCTCAAGTAAATGTTCTCTATTTATAATTTTTTTTTTAAAAGAGTTCAGTGCACAGATTTAAAGTAATTGTCCAATTGGATTCCGAGACCTTGCAGACCGACTTGGAAAATCAATCTTTTTTTAATCATGTCATAATGTTAGTAATGCAACGTAAAAATATTTTAGTACCAGGTCATCTGTTTCCTGGGGTTAGTCTGCTGCCAGTTATCTTCTAATTAATGCTTCCATTCCATTTTGGCCATTTGGTTGTTTGGTTTGCATATAACAGTAGAAAAATATATATATGAGAGAGAGAGAGATAAATATATTGCACAAATTGTTAATGTTTGTATTCACCATGTCCTATATATTGAAAAGTTATTGATATGACTGTTTTCCATGTACTGTAGGCCTATAAGACTGGATGTTGAGTAAACAGAGGATAAGAAGATTCAGCAAGTGCCTTAAAGAAATATACATTGATGCTCAATGTCTTGGTGTAGAGCTTACTTGCATTTGATTATGTATTTTTGGATTGAATATATACAGGATGTAGGTAGGTTTGCTTGTTCTGCACATTCAAGTAGATATGCATACAATGATGAAGGCACTTCACTTTGATCTGTTTCAGTTTAATCAGATCTGTATTTTCTTTAGGCTTGCAGGAAATGTTTCTAGCTATATTTTACTGTAAAGATTACTGCTACTTGTTGTCACTTTATCTGTATTCTATTTTTTAATACGTTATAGGAGTGGTCTATTGTCTAAGTAATGTATGTGAATGTATGCAAATAAACGTACTGTAACAAAATAACTAATTTATAGTTTTAAGAAAGCAAACAACACAACGAGTATACTCGAGATCTCAAGGCTGTCGCGTTTCCAATATGAGCACTTGTCTCGGCCCAGTTGAAAGATGTGTTGTGTTGCTGTAGCAACCGTTTGTTTAGATACCGAGAGACGTCATCGATGAGTAGCAACTTTTTTATGTTACAACAGACGAAACGGTACCAGCGTATAAGAAAGGTTGGTACAGCACGGTTTTGGTTGATAACACATTTTGTGGCCTTATTGTTTGTTTTTTTACTTTTGAAATGCTACTGTTATCAGCCATCTAGCTAAAAACTAGTTTGATACATTTCTGTAGGCTAACGGTACTGTACTGTTATAGTCTATATCAGCCAAGTACAGTATCCCATATTTCGTAGCCTACAATTTGGATTAGCCTTCTAAAGTCTTGAGGGTAGCGTAGACTAACCATTTAATTCACAAAGAAAGTGTAAAACAGTATAACCTCACTTATGATAGCTATACTACCTATCATCAGTACCGATCAGTACCAACAGAATGACGTTTTTGTGTGTGGAATGCCCACTTCTTTCCAGCCTTGTTTCAGCAATCCGGTTCTAGCCTTGCAAGGCGGCCTTTCCTTCTTGGCTTATTTTGTGAAAAAACTCTTAATTAAACTCGTCAAAGTGTAGAAGTTCAGACAGTAATTAGGGGTACTGTTTCTCATATTAGAATGTATTTTATATTATTTCCTAGTGCAGCTTTAATCAACAACTACAAGCCTAGACTCTGACTGACCAACAGTGGAGGATGTCTCGACTGATGGGACCTCCACTGAAGTTCATGCCCGCTGAGTGGAGGTTAGCCAACCAGCTGCAGTATGTGAGTGCAGAGGCTGAGCGGGCACGCTCAGAGCGGCTGATAGCAGAGAGCAAGAGACTGATGGAGGAAAGTGACAACGCAGCCAAACGCATGCAGCGGGATGCCAATCAGAGACTAGGTAAGACTTGTAGCCTTATGGGACCCATGGCATGGTCAAGAATCATTACACAGTTCAAAATGTTGTTTCCAAATACTCACCACAGCCATATGTTCCTCCCTTGTGTTCCTGTGTGTGTCCAGACCAGAGAATCCATGACATCAAATTCTGGAGGCAGGAGCTGGACCAGAAGCTGGAGGAGATAGTGCAGGAGATCGAGGTTCTGATCATCTTCAAGAACCGTGTGGAGAAAGCCCTGGAAAGCTGTGCTGAGCCCCTTAGGGTCACTCTGCTCTGCCTGGAAGAGAGGTTACGGGTCAGACCTTTCAGTAAACCAGACATTCAGTCAGACGTAGTTAAAGCTACTACATTACCAGCATTATCAGGATAAAGGGTGTATGTTTTTAAGATTTGTTCTCCCCAAGCCACAGTGTGTGCAGTTCATCCCCAACTGAAAACTGGATGGTACAGACATACAGGTCAGACAGAGGCTTTACCGTTTCCGTCCTGTGTTTGTGTGTCAACAGACAGAAGCGTGTGGCGATCGACCTGGTGCATGACGAGGTGGAGCGTGAGCTGATGAAGGAGAGGGAAGTCATCGAGGGTGTGGAGGCTCTGCTGAAGCGCACCATTGAACAGACCAATGAGCAGATAAGGTAGTAGAGGGTAGTGACTAGATTAGACCAATGAGCAGACAAGATAGAGAGGAGGGGTGAGGTGGGGATCCTTCACTGATTTTCTTCTCCCAAGGTTTCTTCCATTTTTCCTCTTTTGAGTTTTCCTGCAACTTTCTCCTTGTTTTTGAAGATTTTAGGATGGTTTAGGTGAAGTTCCATGGGCATATGTGAAGCCTTCTGTGATGTTACTTGTAAAAAGGGCTTTATTAATACAATTGTATTTGATGAGAAAAGGAGGGGCTAGAGGAGACCCATGAGCACGTGTGTTTTTCTGGTTTCCAGACTGAACCGCTCTGCTAAGTACCACCTTGAGAAGGACCTGATAAACAAGTACCAGGCTGAGAGAATTGACAACTTCTGCTCCATCCTCACCAACAACTCCTCTAGCCTGGAAGACACTCCCAAGGAAACGGGGATCACAGTACCATGGTATAAACGAGATTTTCATGCATGCTCGAAAAGCTTCTTCCTCCTCTGTCCTTTATCTTCTTTCTATAAATCTTTCTATAAATTGAACAGAATAGACAGTGTAACTCTAACCTTGTGTCTCCTCCAGCAACACAGTGACCCCAGAGGAGTGGGAGAACTTCTCCAACATCAACATCACCAAGGCAGAGCATGAGAAGAACAACTCCATGTCACTGAGGGCCCTGGTGGACAGCCTGCTGGAGCAGACAGCTGCGGACATAAGCAGGCAGCATCACATCACCAGCACGGCCCTGCGGCAGCAGGTCCAGGAGAGCAAGACCACCAAGAGGCAGCTGGAGGACCATCTGGCCAAGGTCACACTGCTCTACTTTCTGTTACTTGTACAGTATCCTGTGACTATTTGTTTATCGTGTAAAACTATTACAGAAGAGAAGCAGTTAGCTGTTGATTGTATCTTGATGGATGCTCTATTATAGAACAAAAGAGGCTGTGGCTGCTATCAGATGGATATTCTATGGATATTCTGTTCTTGCATTGTATTGTATTGAATGGTATTGTGTTAAAATAATTGTATTTGATTAAATTCCCCCTGGCAGGTGCTGTCAGAGATCTCCAGCCAGGAGAAGAACCTGGAGGCCCTGCATGTGGCCATCACTGACAAGGAGGCCCCCCTGAAGATGGCCCAGACCCGTCTCATGGCCCGCTGCCAGAGGCCCAGCTGGGAACTGTGCCACGACGCGGTCCAGGTCCGTCTGCTGGAAGAGGTCCAGGAGCTCATGGCTCACATCGACAGGTCAGCCAATTTACCCCGAGTGTTGTTTATCAAGCATATGCACGTGAAATGAAGTATCTGCTTCCCGAATCATCTTTTCCTTGGCTGGGGATTGGCTACTGAATACAAAATGTCTGAGAGGTCAGAGGTCACAGCATGGGGTAGGAGACGGCAAAGTAGTTGAGCTCTGATAGGATGAGCTGCCTGTAGCGAGAGTACACCTCCCATGGTTGGTTATCAATCCACATTGTGGGTCTCACACAGATACAACTGGATTGGTGCCCCTCTTAAAGATCTTGAATGATTTGCCATTAGAAACCATTCTTTTCACTTTCTGCTTAAGATGGTTAGGTAAATTTCAGATTTGTGTCTGATGGGTAACGTTGTCCCTCTAACCCCACTCACCTGATCTCCTGCTCCCAGGTTACGCCAGGCACAAGCCCTGTCGGAGATGGAGCTGAAGGCCCTGATCCGCAGCCAGCTAAACCTGGAAGAAGAGGTCCAGGTGAAGTCCCACTCTCTCTACATTGACGAGGTCATCTGCACCCAGCTGCGCCAGCCTGTGGCAATACACAGTTTCTGAGCAGCCAGGGTTCCTGAAATATTGTCTGGGACTCTGTTGTACCACTGGGGTGTGAGGGGGTTCGATCCCAGATCTTCCAGTGTCTTTATTCATCAATAAACAATGAGATATGAATATACCATTAAAAAGAGGCTCCGCTAATGCTTTTTTGCATTTTTGGGGTTTGCTGTAACTTTAATATATCTTAGTCTAATCAGAGGATTGTAAACATAATGTAAAAGAGAAACAGACCAGGTGAATGTGTGGGTATGTAAGCCTGTTCGAGTGTCATTTATCAAGGACGTGCACATGAAATTAAGTATCTGCTTCCTGCATCGTATTTCCTGGGCTGGTGATTGGCTACTGAATACAAAATGTCTGAGAGGTCAGGGGTCACAGCATGGGGTAGGAGACGGCAAAGTAGTTGAGCTCTGATAGGATGAGCTGCCTGTAGCGAGAGTACACCTCCTCCAACTGCTCATCCTCATCATGGGTCTCGTACTTGTTGGTGTAGATACGCACCTGAAGGCAGGAACATGTGTGAGTCTGTGTGAAGTACTGGGGCCAGTCTGGGTCTCTTGAGTACCTCAATGTGTTACCACAACTATCTGAGATGAGGGAAGACCTCATCTCCCAGGCAGTGAACCTGGTTTCTGGTTAAACATTTTCTGGATGGGTTCCTCTACAAGGGCAACTGAAGGTAAACTTAAAATCTGAACATCAAACAGATCTTTTCCAGCTGCCCTGCCAATCGCATGCTAGGGGAGTGGTTTGACCTTTCCTTATACCAGTTCCCCCCAGATATGCCCCTCTTTTACCTTGATGGTCCTGAGGCAACACTTTTTATCCAGGCGTTTTTGCAGCAGGAAGTCTAGGAAACTGATATGCAGGAAGGCCCAGACCTTGAGGTAGACCAGCCGTGGACACAGCTGCACTAGATCCAGAATCTCCTCATCCACACTCTCATGACTGTTGTTCAGGTCCAGGGTCAACTTCTACTCCAGATAGATACACAAAAGAGACAACAGGAGGAAAAAAAAGGAAACAGGGTTGAAGTTGAAATATACATTTATTCATTGTTCATCATTGTTTCATTGATTTGTAATGTGTTCACTGCATTTTAGAGTTACAGTGTGAGGCAAGGTAAGGTAAGGTGTGACCTAAATATACAGTACGCATTTAACACGTCTACAACCTCCCCATCCACTGACCTGCAGGCAATGGCCGTACCAGGGCAGTATGCTGGAAAGGGCAGGCTTAACACTCCAGTCCTGCTCACTGAAGTAGCAGCTGGTCAAGCTGAGAGATCTCAAAGGGATCTCCTTCAGAAGGATCTGGCTCAGATTATTCAGGCTCAGGATCCGCTCCACTGTAATCTGGACCCGTAGATCCGGACAGTGGCGGGCCAGGTGGACCCAGGAATCACCCGAGATCATCTGCAGGTGGGGCTCGTGTACGTGGCAGCGCACGATGAGGGCACGCAGGGAGCCCCCACCCCTGAGATTTTGGCACGCCACAGAAAGAGCAGCCAGCAGTTCATCAGACACACAGCTGTAGTTCAGAGTGAGGGTGGACAGACCTCTGAACCTAGGAGGAAGTAGATGAAAACAATATATTGGCGGAGATAGTTGTGGCATGGCTCGGCCAGCAAGTCATCTCATCAGCTAATGTCACCACATGGGGATCTTATATCCTATATGCTTCCTGCCTTGTTATTATTGTATGTCTTTGTGCCATGCTAGCTATGCTCCAAGGTAAGTTCCCCCTTTGATAACCACAACGCCAAAGACAAACCTATTTCTACTGCAATAAATGGTAAAGTCTAAATGTCTCGACAGAAAAAGTGATACATTGGAAATGTTCACTTCTGTTCCCTATACTTTGTCCTCAAGCCCACCACTGTACCTGTTCATGACATGGGCGAAACCTGGAGAACCGTACACTGCCAGCGGCTGGGAGAAAAAATCCTCCAGGTTCAGGCTGATGATGCCAGGCCTCCGGCACAGGTGGACATGCTGCTGTGCTGCAGCCACGGCCTCCAGCACCTCCAGGCCCTGTGGGAGGTTGAGCCGGGCTCCCCTCAGACTCAGCTGGCCCAGGCGAGAGCCCTCCCTCCTCAGGTAGAAGGTCAGGCTGCGGACAAGGCCGTTCCTCACGCTGCGGCACCAGACGGCGCGGTCCAGCTCCATGTGGTTGATGGTGAGGGAGCGCAGGCGGCCACCTGTCTTGCGCAGCGCCGCCAGGAAGGTCCTCAAGGTCTGCTGGAAGCGACGGGACACTAGGGAGTTGAGGGGGTGGGAGAAACGGATCTCCAAGTCCTCCAGGTAGTTGCCGTACGCTTTGGCATAGCAGACCGCCGTCTCAAGCTCTGAGCGCCGCGTGCGCGAGATGCGTCCGGAAAAGTTGAAGGTCCGGACTCTCCAGAGGGAGGGCGAGTGCATCACATGGTGCCAGTGGCGGCAGACGAGCATGGCTCGGACACGGTCACGGTCTCGCAGCCACCAGAAGACCTGACGCAAACACACGTCTGGGAGGTAACCCCAGCCACATCTAGGCTGATCATCCTCCTCATCGTCATACTCCTCTTCATCCACCTCTGTCATTCCCTCCTTTTCAACTTTGGCTTCCTCTTCTTCGATTTCCTCGTCGGAGATTTGTTCCACAGGATCCTCCGGGTGATTCATTTGAAAACAAAGGGCTCAGTGACAGACTACAAGTTGAACCATCAGATTTGTATCATATAGAAATGATAGATACAAAAAACTATAGGTTGTTATCAGAATGTTTCCCTGTAGTCAATAAATTAACCTACTTGGATGTTTTCTGAAGCTTGACTATAAAAACAGGACAAGCTATGTCCATTTTTGCAGTCATTTTCTCACTGTTAACTAACTGTGGATAGTGACCTAAAACCACAACCATGCTTTTAGAACATGCACACATGTATAGTCACAATGTCAAGCCTTTATGACATCACAGTGTACAACCAATATACTGTAAGATACACCCCTTGTTAGCAATAGGGGCCCTGACACAAATAGCAACAAAGTAGCTAACTTTTGAACACTATTCAAATGTATTTATATTTCTATTTTAATACAAATGTTAGTATAATTATATGATAAAACAATGAGCAGCTACAATGTATGTGGTCATTGTGCAAATACTTTTAATGGACATGACTAATTTATAGCTTGGATGCCTATGTAAACTTGTTTTGAATGAACAGATTCATGTTATAAACGTATGTATTGCATCAGAACAATTTAATAGAACTAGTAAATTCTGGTAATTCTGGTAGAACTTTTACTTTAATAACAATCAGTTGTATTGTCTGGGTCGTCGACGTATTCTTTTTAAACGGTCTTCCCTTCTCTTCTTCATTTCAAGCTGGTGTATATCTGACATTTAGCCTGAAAACAAGGAAAGGAACACAAATAATTTACCGAAGCAATCTTCCGCAACAATTCCTCACTTGCTGATACAGTGTGTGCCTATCAGTGGTTAATGAATAGCATGAATAGCACTACTGGATCTAAAAACATACTGGTACCTCATGCCATTTCAGAGTGGCCAGAGGGAGGGCCAGGTGGCAGTGGGGACAGGTGCTGATCTGATCTTTTTCCCTGTCCCCTCCAGCGTCCACTTGGCCTTGGCCAAAGAAGGAGGCGGACTTCAGCCTGCTGCTCAGCCCAGAGCTGAGGCTTTCCTTCTGGATGTCGACCTGGTCCTCAACCTCTGACCCCTCTTGATAGAGGTCACAGGTCAGCTAATGGCCAGAAAAAGGAAAGAGGGATTGAGACAGACATGTGAACAATGTGTGTATAACAATGTATTTGATCAGTTTGATTACATGGTATACCTGATGTTGGTCTATGTGTTCAGATGTGAAAGTCTTCATGCAGCTCCTGCACAGCACAGATGTGTCCTCTAGGGTGGAAACACATGCAAAGGTCAGACTGTTTTGTATTCATTTTGCGTAGAAACAGGACATTTGATTCTTGCTAGTCACTCACTGTAAAATATATCTGGCTGGTTAAATAAATGGGGAATTAAAACAGTGAAGAATAAAGCAAAAAAGAGGGCTATCTATTCAAGATGTGTATCTAGGTATTGTCTAGACATTGAACTGGTGGATTTATACAGCCACTGAAAGATGTCAAAGGCCCACCAGTATTGACTCCTGTCTAGCACAAAGTTGGCCTTACTCTTTGTAAGTTCAGGGGTGGAGTCTGCCTGGAGGCAGACCAGAGCATGTTCTAGCTGATCCCTGAGGGTGACATAGCGCCCACAGTCAGCGCAGAGCTCCGTCCGACTGCCGCATGTCAGACTATGGTCTGCAAGGCTGCTCCAGGGCACCTCCAACTGGCAAAACTCACAGCACTGTAGCCTTGCATCACACTCATCTGACTGTAGAGAGAGAGAGAGAGAGAGAGATAGAGAGAGATAGAGAGAGAGGAGGGTAAGGAGATGGACATTCATGTACACACTCACAGAGGCAGCAAACCAACGTCGGACTACCTTGTGGTCCATAAGCTGGCCGCTCTCCACCTTCTTGTGGCACTTCGCGCATTTCACCTAAGGGAAGATGAATAATATTCTACTTAATGTACTTTGTAGGTGATGTGGAAGGATAGTACTAGGTGATGTATAAAACCTGTGTGTGCTGGTCAACACGGTGCTGGTCCAGTTGCTCTCTGGGGACAGGTTCATCACAGTCCGGACACAAGCACAGGAACCGCTGACAGTGGGATTCGTGTAGTGCAAAGTTAGCCTCCGCCACCTGCTTGTTGCTGCATGTCAGTGTGTATTAAAGAGAAAAATATGGGAGATCCATGAACATAGAATAATCTGTCATACTGTCATGAACCTTTACTGTACATTTTACATTAGTCTAGTATAAGCGTGTTAATGGCGATGTTTTCTTTTCAAGCTATTTCAACCACTTTCGCTTTCGACTTATTCATTATACAAATCAAATGGCGAGGCAATTAGTGTGGCTGAGGATTGCCTATGAAGACAATTTCAGATTGATCGATTTCGGAGGATATCTCACCACTGTCCACAGACACGCATCTCCTCCGCGTTCTTCTTTACCTCCATACCCAGTGTCTAACTTTGATTACAACTAAAACTGACTTTCAGTTCTCTTTTCAATCAAAAGAAACCTAAGGCACGAAATTTGTTGTTTGCAACGTGATCACTAGATGGCGTAGGTTAACTATGAAATAGAAGGAAGCGTTCACAGTGGGCCACCCAATTTAAAATGTATATCTTAGTGGTACATTTTCTACCACATTGGTGAGGTTAGAAAACAAATATGCACTGATAACATGTTATCATGTATGTTGTTCACAGATTACAGTTTTGTATTTATGTGATGTTTTGAGTCACATGACTCAAACGAAACCAATCCTTTAATCACATGACTCAAAACTAAGGTTATCTTTTCAGTAAGCGTTTATGCTGTAAGTGTTCGCTCAAGTGTTATTTGTGAAGGAACGAGAGTAATGTGTGATAATCCTTTACAGTCAGACAACCTCGTAGTTACAAAGAAGTGGGGAATACGATGCATATAATGTGCGTGTGTGTTCTGCCACCAGGGTAGAGACGTGATTAAAGGATTGGTTTTCTTATTAACACATTTTAGACAGTTGCTGTAGGTGATAAGGGCTGGCTGGTTCACCTCATAAGTCTGCCTCAATAATCGTCATCATTCTGTCAGCAGCTGCCACACACACACACACACACACACACACACACACACACACACACACACACACACACACACACACACACACACACACACACACACACACACGCACACACACACAGGAAAACTGCTTTTTTCATGTTAGAGCAATAGCCTCTCCAAATGTCTGTGCACGTCCCAGGCCCTGAGAACTGGAATCAGTTTGCTATAGCTAAGCTTGGGCTTTAGTTTAACAAGCTACAGTAAGGTGGCCCTTTTTGCCCAGAGAGGGAGTTTATTATGGGATGGCTATTGCCTACAAACTAAACAACTGGCGGACCTGCAAATAACACGTTCAAAAAAGGTTACCAAGGCAACCCCAGAACTAGGAGGACCAATTAGAGGCTAAATCTCTCTGGGCAAAATGTCCCCGGATATTAGGAAACATGGCCAAAATAGACAGAAAAGCATTAAACAAACACAACTAATGAATAGACAAGCAATGTGTGACTCCTATGGCTTTGGAGGAAGAGATTTGATTAAAATTGTACCCTGGGATTTTCTCAGCTTTCCGCGCATGTCATCCACCCACACACATCTGAGTTATACACACACCGACGCACATGAACACACACACACACACACACACACACACACACACACACACACACACACACACCACCGCAGGGCTCTCACTCTGTTATTGCCAGAGCCCAGGCATGGTCACAAGCAAGGGTCGATACCAAATAGTTTAGAGTGGCCGATCTATCTGTGATTGTCCAGGTCTCTATTGACTGGCTTCTGCTGTGTGCCTCAGGGTGAGAATGTGCACGGCCATCGACCTGATGACATGGTGGTGCGGTCTCCCCCAGGAAGACAACATCATTTTCAAATCACAGACTCATGGTTCACCTGTGTAGATTTTTGTGTGTCGGTGTTTGAGAGTATCAATGAAACGCTGTAAATATCAACCAGAAATCCTTCCCGCTCTGGCTTGTTTTCTGTGCACACTTGTGTGTGACCAAGGTGAACCTGATTGAAGCTCAGGTTGCTCAGTAAAGAGCTCCCCTTGAACTGGTGTCCCTATATTCAACACTTCCCTTGCTATTGATTTCCTTTCCTTCTTTATGCTTCTCCATACTCTACTCTTCCCGACTTCTTCTCTTCAATACTGTTCTAGGCGTATCCCTCACCATGGCAACAGCTTCCTCCCACACAGTGCATTCTTACACACGCACGCACACACAAACACAAACGCAGAGCGCTCAGTGTAATATTTTATTTTACCCTTCTCTGTCTTCGCCCTCCCCCTATTAAATTCCCCTTTACTTCTCTCTCTGTCTCTCTGTCTCTCTGTCTCTCTCTCTCTCTCTCTCTCTCTCTCTCTCTCTCTCTCTCTCTCTCTCTCTCTCTCTGTAGCACTCTCCCTCCCCCCCTCTCTCACGCTCTCTCACTCTTCATCTCACTGCCATTCCATAGCTGATGTTGGACCAGTCACTCGCTGCTGAGAAATGTTCACTCCAGCTTGCAAGGGATCCTTGGGAGAGTCAAGGTAAGCCTCAGAACTTGAGCCTGGTCTAAGGACAGCAGAAAAACACACAATGTTATTCTTGTCAGGATAAGTGTGCTGTGGTGGCACTTAGCTGAAACCAGCCAGCGCTGCAGGAGAGAGGGCTGAGAAGGAGCATGGTAAACTATTGCTATGTTAGACAGCGTTTGTGTGTTAATCTGATTGAGTGTGTCTTTTTGTCCCACATGAGCACATGCATTTCTAAACTGTTGCTGTGTGTGTTTTTACAGTTTTATGTGTACAGCAGATGTCTTAAATGATCTCTGTGTGTGTTTGTGTGTGTGTATGTACCGGTGTGTGCGAGAGAGAGTGTATGACAGTTTGCGTGTCTCAGTGTGAGATCTGCCCAGCTGGAGCAGAGGAGCTGTAAGAGGTGTGGGGGTTTGTCTGACACCAGCCACACGCACACAAAAACAAGTGAATTACAGAGCCACAGTGCAGGTCAGAGTATTAGAGCACTGCAGATCAGACAGGAATAGCAGTACTTCCTCATTAGGCTCACTCCTCTATCAGCCAGCTAGTCCATAGTCTCCTCTCCCTGGATCAGAACATGCGTTGACCATGGTTGTTCGAATACACTGGGGTCAGAGTTCTCTAATTGCTTCATGTCATTGTTCTCTGTGCAGCTCTGGCATAGTCTACAAAGTCTTTGTTCCTGACTGAGACATCGGGCAACTGTTTAACACCCAGTAAATCAGGCTTAAGCTTTTTGCTTGAAGTTGTGGGGCATGGTTGTGTGTGTACATGTGTGTGTGTGTGCGCGCGCATGGCACAAATGGTTATGGGATTGGGAGGTGGGTGAGTGGGTGTGTGACAATGAGATCTGTGCCAGTGTGAGAGGATGGTGTTGCAGTTTAATGTTTTGTGGTGTGAAAGTGAGAACTGAGGGGTTTGAGGATGGTTGGTTGTGTAGTTGTGCATGTGTTGGTGTGTATGTGAGAGCTTTCCACGGGTGGCCCCCTCTCAACCCACCCTAAGAGATTCAGTCACTATTCAGTGCAGGCAGAATAAAGTGTGTCATGGCTCTGAAAGCCAGAGCTTGTTGGATAAGGGCTTTGATTGATGGATCCATTTACACAGATGAATCAGTGGAAAAGGGATGAGGAACATTAGCCTTATTACAGAACATCAGGTTCAAAACAAACACATTTCATTCTCACCCAATTCCGTTAGCTGGGCAGTTAGAATTGACCAGGAAGACAAACAGACAGACAGACACATAGACACACAGACAGGAAAGCAGGCAGGCAGGCAGGCAGGCAGGCAGGCAGGCAGGCAGGCAGGCAGGCAGGCAGGCAGGCAGGCGGGTAGGTAAGTAGGCAGCCAGTAGCTAGCCAGGCCTCCCTGACATTGTTGTTCTGCTGCCTTGCTGTTCTCCGCGATGTTTTCTCTGCTCTCATGGTTACAAAAACAGCTGAAAATAGCTGTGTTCTAATCTGATCTCTTCAGGTGGACGCACGGCTTCAGTCAGCCACCTCTCTATCGTCTGTTCTGCACTGCTCAAAGGGGGAGGGGGGGGGGCGGTGCTCCACTGATGAATAGAGTTGTTTGTTAGACAGGTACCTAGGAACAGGTATCTATGTTGGTACGGTATTACCACAATCGCAGGGCATTCATTGGGAAAGGTGTTAACGTTTGCTAAACGTTTAACTCACTTCTTTCCTTGGATACAATTTGTTCTCATCTTTGTACAGCAGCTTCACTTGTCTTCCATCCTTTCTCTCGCCTCTCTCCTCCCTCCGTCTGTGGGAGTGATTTTCCACCTCAAGCACCCTGCTTGTCATTCATCACCTCTCACGATTGGCCTGTATTCAATCTCATGATCTCTCATTTATTCTCTCCCTCCTTTTCTTCCTCTATCTCTCTGTCTCTTTCTTTCTTTCTCCCTCTCTCTCTCTTTGTCCCTCTCCCAATTCTACTTACCATGCTCTATCTCTCTCCATCTTTATCTCTTCTCTCCCTTTCTGTCTCACTTCCCATGGCTTTCCACCTTCATTCCGCTCTCTCTCTCTCTCCCGCCACATGCCCTTTGTCCCTCCCTCCCTGTCCTTTATCTTTCATGGTCTTCATTTCTCTCTGATTATTACTTTTTAAATCTTTCCTGTATAATATCTTCCTCTCCCTTCTTAACTTCCACCATCTTCTCTTTCATCTCCCCCCTCAACCCCTCCACCTCCCTCCCTCCCTCTGCAGAAGAGGGGATCAGTGTAAACTTTGATATACTGTCAGATGCGTCACGCCGGCAACAGGAGAGCTTTTTTCGAACTCCTCCTTCTCCTCTCATTCAGAGGTGAGGTTTTGTCTGCCTCTTCAATTTCAATGCCATCATTCATATGCCCAGCCAGTTCAGGGTGCGCTCAAAGAGGTCTGTGCATTTGCCTGGGTGTGTCTGTCCGTGTACACGCATATATATGTTTGTGAGGTTGTGGCATCATTGTGCTTGTGGCTCCGGAGTGTGCTGCATTCAAGATGAACAGCAGCAGGCTGTCGCAATCAATGCAGGCCAGAAACTGCTGGGGGCAATGTAGAAGCATTGGGGGTGTGGGGGCGTTACACGCGGAAGGGAGAGTGTGTGTATGCGTGTGTGTGTTTGTGTGCATGTTTGTTAAGCTGCATAAGCATGGGGGGTGGGCCTCCTGTCACTGTGATCCACCAGTGCAGAGCAGAGCTGCGGGAAAAAGAGGGATGAGTGAAGAGAGAATAAGAGAAACAGGATGTGATGTCATGAGGATTGATAGAGAGCAAAGAAGAGCAGTGAAGAACAAGAATGTCAGGGGGGAGGAGTGAAATGGTAGCAAATAAGAGTTTAGAGTACAGACTCCACTGTTCACCAGCTGTAACTGAATCAGAGATGTTACAAGAATACTTAGCCATAATTAGCCACTACCAGCTAATAGTTTATAGTATAATTAGATCTGTGTTATTTAAGATAGTAGTGTTAAGAGTAGCCTAGTTATGTTACGGATGTAATTAGCATCACCAGCTAAGCAGGGTCTTAGAGAGACATAACATTTGGGGATTAGCCCAAACCTACATCAGACCTTGAGTATGCTTCATTTAGCTAACAGCTAGGGACATACATATAGAATGTCCCTAGCTGTAGCATTAATTTGAGAGTAAAATACAGTTTTCAAAAGTGTATTTAATAGCTAGATTTTTTTTCTTTACTCCTCTTTTGGAAGAATCAAAAATATCCAGTAAATTTTGCCGACGTTCTGCCATTTCTCCTGTAGTCTCTTTCTGCTGTCACTGACAGTCACTCAGAGTGGCCCATCAGACCCACACCCCCTCAGTTAGTCAGAGCTAGAGACGTTCACTGACATGCTAGAGACACTACCTTTATTTTGACAGACTGTTATGGCATGTTGTGAAAACAAACACTTCACACACATTTTTGTTGTTGACATATTTAAATTCAAACCCCGGACGAAATGGCTGTTGACATGCCTGCGGTTAAGTAGGCATACTGTTGATGTGGGGTGTTACAGTGTAAGGTGGTACAGCAATAGTTTTTATATCATATTTATTTTTGCAAAACGTGTTCCCACAGTAGATGAATGGTGTTTGTGGGGGTAGTGATGGTACAATAGCAGGCTTGACGTAATTGCGATCTTGATGGAGCCATGATCAGAGATCATCAGAGATGTGCTGGGTATTGAGGCAGAGGTGGTCTTGGTGTCAATGGTCTCCCTACATTAGACAGTGGTGTGGGTGTGGGTGTGGGCGAGGTAGATGGAGAAAGTAAAGGTAATGAGGCAAATCATCTAGGTTAGTCCCCTCCAAGAGAATGACAAACTACTGGAGCTAGTTAGATAGACAAGCAGGGGGTGTGTTCATGGAAGGTGGTGTGGGGGTGGGGTCAGGTGGGGTGAGTGGTGATGCTGCTGTTGGTGGTGGGGGGAACATTATTGCTGTTTCTGTCCCTTCCTCCCCCCTACTCAACCTCTCCCATTTCTCCACACTGAATGATTAACCTTGAGTGGATTGCTGCTCTGGCGTCAGGCCAGATCTCTCTCTCTCTCTCTCTCTCTCTCTCTCTCTCTCTCTCTCTCTCTCTCTCTCTCTCTCTCTCTCTCTCTCTCTCTCTCTCTCTCTCTCTCTCTCTCTCTCTCTCTCTCTCCCTTCATCTCATTTGATTTTACTCTCTACATCCCCTTTTTTGCTATTGCCTTCTCTGTCTCTCTCTCTTTCTCTGAGACACACACACAAAAACACACAAAGTTCTCTTCACCATCAGTCTTTCCCTTTCCGTCTTTCCCTTCATGTCCTTAAATGTGCTTTGGCAGCAGACTCAGAAGCACTCCAATTGAGGGACACACAGAAGAAGACTGTCCAAAAGATAAGCTTGAAAGCTGACCTGCATAACATGACACTGCTTCCCCAGCCTCTGTTAGGAGCTGTCAGTATTTTAACTGGCATTGTTTGTTTGTGAAAGGTGTCATTCTGAATGCACGTGTGGGTACACTTTGTTTGCGTGATGTAAGTATGACTGCTGGTATCCAAAACAATGCTAGTTTAACTTCAACCTGTGCTATTTAGTGACTAAATCGGATGAAAACACACACACACACACACACACAAAGTGGCTCTGGTTGGAAGGATGAAGATATTCAGGGCCCTCCAACTTACCTCACCTATTCACGTTGTCTTTCGGACTCAGGGAGAGAGGATGATGAGTGAATAAGTGAATGAGTAAATGAGTGTATGACTGATTGTTCAAGTTAGATAAAGAAAAGATGGCCAAAGAGAGCGAGAGACAGACAGACCCACTAGAGAGTATTGTTCCTCTTCATTAGGGATACTCTCATGGGTAACATTAGTCTGAACACCCAGTCAACCACAATACACTCATCTCTATAGTGAGCGTGCACACACACACACATACACACACGCACGCACACACAAGCACACAGCCACACAGAGCGACAGAGAGATATAGATGGAAGGAAGAAAGATGAGAGAGCTTAGTAAAGTGGCTCAAGAATGGCTAATTTCATTAAAGCACGGTGATATTCCGCATTCTGAATATGAAATACACAGACACAATGATGTTTTTCAGAACAATGTAACTGTTCACAGGAGAATATTGTGTCTCCATCGTACAGATACCAGATAACAAAAGTTGCACTCTATGACCCTGACATGAATGACAACTCACCTCTCACTACAATTAAAGCAATGCGTTTTAATAGGTAGTTACACATCACAATCATGCATCATCTAGCTATGTCAAATAGAGATTAATTTAGTTACATTAAAAAAGTGGCAGTAAGGCGGCATAATATTACCCAGTAAAACTGTGCCCAGGTTAATCTGTGTTGACACAACAACCTAACTGAAGGAAACAGCCCATCACCATGACAATCCACTGGACTGCTTGTTGTTTTCTATACATTTGACATAAACATAAACATAAATATAAATATAGGACAACAGAATCTGCCTTAAATGTCCTGGGCCTTACATTTGTACTTGTCATTAGCCACCACAAAAGGCATGATAAGTAAATAAATTAAACTGTTGAAAGTTACACACAAAACAGAGGAAGTGACCCACAGTGGCTGCATGGTCTCTTCCTGTTGGAGAGTCGTGTGGGCGGGGCTTTCAGGCCAAGGAGAGGGAGGGTTTTTGTTGTGGTTGTGAAAGTTAGTTCATTTCTGTTTACTACTCACACAGACGGTGAGGGCGACTGACAGTGAGACCTTGTAGTTGACAGAGAAAGACAGAGAGACAGAGAGAGAGAGAGAGAGAGAGAGAGAGAGAGAGAGAGAGAGAGAGAGAGAGAGAGAGAGAGAGAGAGAGACAGGGGTCGAGAAAGATATATAGAGAGATAAAGAGAGTCAGATAGTGGAGGGACAGGGCAGTGTGGGAAGAGTGGGCTGTTGTGGGTTCCCTGCTAAAGTGGCACAGTTCAAGCAGTAGCCAGAGAGGCAGGTGAGGGAGAAGGAAAGAGAGGGAAGGACTGTCCACATAACCATCTCCAGAGACTGAGAAGAGGGAGAGAAAAGTGAAGGCAAGAGTGACAGAGAGTAAGACAAAGAGAGTCCTTGAAAAGTTCATCCCTGCCAGAATGCTGAGAAGAAAGAGAAGTGTGTCCTTTGGCGGATTCGGATGGTACGTTACCTTGCTTGACTTCATGCCACATGGTGGGGTATTCGACGGGGTTTATATGTTGTATGTGTGTGGCTGTGTGGGTTTATGTGTGTGCAAAGACACATGCTTCTGCTGCAGTGCTTCTATGAATGCAATGTGGGAGCGTTTGTGTTGTGGGTGTGCGTGTGTATGTTTGTATGGACGTGTGTTATGTTTGTGTGTGTGTGCGCCTGTATGTGCGTGTGTGGAAGGAAGGATGGGTGGAGGGCTCTGACTGTCTGCCTGTGAGGGAGGCTTGTGGTGCAGTGGTTTGGCTGCCTTGTGCTTAGTCTCTGTCTGTGCTGTCTCCACCAGGGAGAATGGGATCACACTGGGCTCCTGAATGGAACGTTCTGTCATAGGCCGTATTTTAGCATTTTGTGAGAAGAGAGTGAAGTGGAAAAGTGAGAAGGGGGGTAGATGGGAGAGGAGGGGATGGGGGAGGAGGGGGATGGGGAGAGGAGGGGATGGGGGAGGAGGGGATGGGAGAGGAGGGGGATGGGGGGAGGAGGGGATGGGGGGAGGAGGGGATGGGAGAGGAGGGGATGGGGGGAGGAGGGGATGGGGGAGGAGGGGATGGGGGGAGGAGAGGTTTAGTAAAACTGATATGTTGCAGAGATGGCACTAAGTTGATTGCACCCGTGAATGAGATATATTGTACTGCTTTGGTGTTTTCATTCGTATGCAACTTAACTCAAACTCACTTTGTGGTTCTCTTGTATTCATGGCTCAAAATAATGTTTTTCTATCAGTTCTTAGAAGTGGGTTTGATTTATTTGACTGCGGCACAGAAACCATAAAATAGGCCCAAAACCCTGCACATCCTGAGCACTAGAAAAGGGTAGAGAGAGAGAGGGAGAGTTAGCATAAGGACTTGAAGAGGCAGATACTGCAACACTCCAATAATAAACGATACCATCTGTGAGGCAGTGACACAGTGGTCTTCAAATGGAGGGCTGCCCATAGGTCCTTATCAAATCAAATCAAATCAAATTTATTTGTATAGCCCTTTTTACACGCAAGCATGTCACAGAGGGCTTCACATGCGCCCATAGAACTGCCCCCTCAACCAACCTAAAACCCTCAAGGAAGACAAGGAAAAACTCCCAGAAAAAACTCCCACCGGGAGAAAAAATGGAAGAAACCTTGGGAGGAGCAATTCAGAGAGGGATCCCCTCCTCCAGAGACGGTTGGTAAGAGAGAGGAGCAATCTTATCTTCTTATCTTCTAATCTTATCTTATCTCTGTGTTGCTGTCATTATTCAGTATGGGCAGACACACTGCATGACATCCTTGTGATGGGAGTAGATTTCATTCAGACAGTGCACTTGATTTGCTTTACGAGGGATTGTTGTGCCAAAGCCAGAGTCAGGGCTGGTTCATAGGGTCTTTAGAAGAAAGCAGTTACAGCCCTATAAAGTCTCCATCTTAGTTTGGTATAGACATAGGCCTTAGTTTCTAACACTGCACACTGGACATGATACGGTAGTCAGGTCCACTCATTAGAGCACTTTGAATAGGGACTCTGTAGTTGAACAGGAAATTCGACATTAAAGACTGGTTTGCCTTTCCATCTTTCACAAACTCACCTTACCAGGATGTAACAGGGCCTGTATTTAGTAAAGTACATTGATGAAATCTGAGCTTGGCTCGTTCGACTAACGTGAGAACCACAATGCTGTTGAAAAAAATCT